>NC_142826.1:1136750-1289000 GCF_057945365.1 Rhopilema esculentum | reverse complement strand
CAAATCTTTCAAAACTGACCTAGACATTTTGACTGAGCAATATATCAACTTACGTATAATCAGTGATCAGTATAATCAGTGATCAGTATATTCAGTGATCATCAATATCAATCAATCAAATATATCGTATAATCAGTGATCGTCAATATCAATAAATCAAATATATCGTACAATCATTATCAAAGAAGACCCATACATACTTTTCTTGCTAAAAATTTGAAATCTTCAATCTTTGCGATCCTTGCCTGTTTACAATCGACTTTTTGATACGGATTCAGGCAGTTGACAACAACAGCAGATAACTGGAGAAAAACGAAACAACACTGAAAAGCATATCAAGAAATTGATATACGGAATTGGCAATAGGATAGCAAAATAGAGGGAAAATGAATAGGATAACAAAATAGAGAAGTACAAGAGAGTACAAAAATGATGACGTCACAAAAATCTGTTTTCAAAATTTTCAATATTGCCCAATTTGAACATATCTAACTGATTTTGCATGTTGAGAAGTATTTTATGCCGTTCTTTAAGATAATGTGGTCAAATTTAAGAAATTCTAAAAAAAGGATTTTTGATGACATCATGCTGTCGTACTCTATTAGGAACGAGCTTACTAAAAGCAGAATAAAAAGGCAGTCGGCCTTTGCAGTTGGGTCTAGAAAAGAAGTAGAACAGTCACCAAAGTCAAATTAAAATGCGGCTCATAAAGAAAAGCAGGTAAAACGACAAAATTACGCATAGCTTGATGGTAATCAGAAGTCGATTTTGGAAAAAGGGTGCCTTGTATCCAGAAAAAATCTTTGGAAATATTCATTCTGCGAAAGTTTGAATGAATATATGACCAATGAAAGTCTGCTACATACCTTATTTTTAAAAACATCCCTAATTTTTTGCTGTTTAGGTGTCAGGTGCTCAGTCTGTCCCGAGGAATGTCCCGTGCTCATTCGCGTCGTGCTGACAGAAGGATCTGAAATGGCTTGAGGTCTTTCAGAGAAGAGTGCGGGGGATATTGGCGAGTGTGGAGGAGACGCAGGCGGGGTTCTTGGACCGGCAGTGATGGACGACGAGCTTCTTTGCTGCAAAATACAACGATTCTGTTGAAAAACAAAATATAAATCCAGGAATGGCAACTTATAAAAATGGAAGCTGCATGCAGGGTATAGCCATCTATAACAGTTAAAGAGTTAACCTTCTATAATCGTTATGAATTGAGATTATCAAGAAATATGGATGTAGATAATTTGCTTATATTGAAGACTGTAGCATACATTTGGTTGTTTCTTGGCGTCTTCTTCCTCCCATTTCGGAACATCCCATTGGGTCTTTCTGCAAAAACAAAGTAACAAGTTATGATAAACTAAACTTCTTAGACTATGACTTAAGAAATAACATCTCCTCCAGGGTTCGGCAAATAAAGTTTCATATCATTATAACCTACCTAGTGATCACGTGATAATAATAGACCTTTCCCTCGGGATCTGTCGCTGTTTTCCAGTTTGGCGGCAAGGAAGAGATGGTTTTTGAGCTGCTCTCCGTTACTTCAGGGGTTCCCGTAGATTTTCTGTACTTTTGCTTTTCCTTCACCGGGGTCACAAATGAAATTCCGTTGTCAACACCAGTTTCTGGCGTTTTCTGTCCATAATCTTCAATTTTATCTATTTTTGGTGGCTGCTGCTGTTGCTGATTTTGTTGTTGCTGTTTTTGAAGAGGCATCTGTTCAATTGGTTGCAACTGTTGTTTCTGTTCTTGTTGCTGTTGCTGTTGCTGTTGCTGTTGCTGTTGTAGCTGCTGCTGCTGCTGCGCACTGACTAACTTGCTTTGCTGAGCTAGCTCGTGAAGGTGCTTAATGATGGAGGCAGTGGTCGCCTGACTGTGTTCCTGTCCAGCGTTTGGAACAAACGGTTTAGGAGGCATATTCGGAAGAACCGGTGGTTGCTGGGGAGCTTCAAAGAATGGAGGTGGCTGTTGTGGCGATGGCACGATTGCTTGGTTTGGCATTCGGTCCGGATTGAAAGGAAACGGGGGTACTGGCGTGGGGTTGGTATTTGGTAGGGACGGGGGGCGGTTAACTAAATTCACTGGATTAACAGCAGGGTGTGGCAGATTCTGAGTAGGCAAAGGCTGTGGCAGATTCTGTGGGGGGTAGCCCTAGGACAGAAACAAAAATTGGAATTGCGAGAAGCGAGAATGAGGAATTGCGAGAAGCGGAATGCGAGAAGCGAATGATATCAGTGTGTTTTGGCTATGCTAACGGAATATCTAAGAAGATACAGATATAAAGAGGGTACGATTAAAGAAAGCTTTTGCAATCCATTTGGCAGAAATTTTTTCACATCCTACATGCCAAAATGGCGTCGTCATGTCCGCTTACATATTCAGTATTTGTATGACCTACCATTGCTTTTAGGAATGGTTTGACAAAAAATAGAGCATAAACAAATCATTGTACAATTTAACATGAATACAATCAACAAATCAATGTACAATTTAACAAAGTATCTTAAATGAATTTCATATTCTGTGTCAATTAAAAAGGGGGCCACAAGAAATAGGAGGCAGGTAAACACAGCCCCTGCTATAAGGCACCCCCACTTCATAGTTTAGGACGTGCCCCATGCCCCCATCCCCCTTGTGATAAAAAGTCTGACAAATATTGAGCAACATACCTGGCGTGGAGGGATTGGCCAATTATGATTCCAGTTTTGCATAGGATTTGTCTGCGTAGGCAGGTTATGCGGGGGCGGATGAGAAGACAAGGGAGGGGGTTGTGAAGTCAATGGTAACTGGGACGAAAGAGGGGGCTGTGAAGCCATTGGAGGCCGCGAAGACAGCGGTGGCGTTCCGAAGTGAGGTGGAGGAGCATTGCTTGGATTGATGGTCGGATTCATGCTGGCGGGCATCCCTGCTGGATTGAATCCTTGTTGGGCCTTAAAGGAAAAATGAAGGATAATAGGAGGAAGGCGGAAAGAAGATTGATGGAATGGACAAGGTCGATTTGTCCCATTGAGTAAAATTACATAGAATTTTTAATCTAAAAAAGGGAACAACAAACAGGAGAGCTTCGTGAATCAAACAAGAAATAAATGTATTAGGCAAGTTAAGACTGGCTCTATTCATATGACTAAGGAATAATTCAAGGAACGAAAAAAAGGTAACTCACGTTAGAATTTAAGAAAGAATCTTAAGAAATAATTCAAGTTAACAGTTTTTCAAAGCTGATCATCCAGAACGACGCATTTGATTTTTGTTTTAAGGTACGCTTCCTGGGTTTTAATGGACAACAAGATATTTTAATGTTACTCCTCGAAGTTTCAGGACACATCGCCATTCCTTGTTTCATATGTCGAGTACGACAAACCAAGAAGATCCAACTCACTGGCCTATTCGTTCATCAAAGCAGTCTGAATTAAATTCTACCTGTAAACACTACACGCCAAACTCACCTGGTTTCGAAAGCTATTGAATGGAGAACCGGGCGCTTGCCATTCTTGACCTGGCTTTCCAAAGCGATTTAGGTTTGGTCGTGGGTGTCGCATTGGAGAGAACCTCTGGGACGAAGTATCGGGCATTTCATTGTGAATGTTCTGCTGCCTTTCCAGATGGACTGCATCATGGGGATGACTGGGTCTTTCTCGGTGTGGCTTGGTCAAAGTCTGGTAGTTGTATGGTGAAGGCATCCTGCTTCCATCATTCGGCATTCGGCTTCCATCTTGATGAAATAGCATCCCGCTTGTTCCTGCAAAGTCTCGTCCCTGGCCAGGATCAGCATCGCGTTTGCCAAACGGACTGTTAACTCCAGACAAAGGCTGTCTTTCAGCCACATCATTAAACTGGTGATGTTGTCGCCCAAAGTGATGCGAATTTCCCCTTCCTCGCCCACGTGCTCGCCCACGAACCCCTCTTCCTCCACGAAAGTTACCTCGATCCACACCAAAATCGTCATGAGGCTTTGGGCTACCACGGAAAGGAGCATTATTTCCACCTCTGATGATTCGTCCACGACCTCGTTGCTGCTTCATATCCTCGCCATAGGGCTTTTTGTCGCTATTTCGTCTCTCAGAATTATCACCCTGCGAATCTTCATCTCTTGTTTCTGATGTAATCTTCAACAGCCTCTGTATCAAACTTGCTTTTGAGGAATCTTTCTGCTGTACATTGTCAGTAGCGTCGGTAGAACTTCCTTGCCACCCTGTGGACGGAGATGCCACAGAAACGCATGGGGATTCTGGTCGGAACGGCGATGTTGATGGTTCTTGTGGAAACGGTCGGATAGGAGACTGTGTCTTTTGTCCAGGCAAAGGGCCAAATGGACGTTTGTTGGGTGAAAATAATCTATGTGCTTTGTCTCCTTCTATCTTCCGTTTGCCATTCCTAGGAAAGATTTCCTAGTTAGTAAAATCGATTACTAATAAATGTATCTAACGTGAACTTATTTTAAGTTTTTGGGGGAACAAACATATATTCATTTCACAGACTGGTACGTGTTTTGGTCAAAGACGTTCCACCTTACAGTGAAAGGAAATGTGCGTGTAACTTAAAGAACCCTGGCTTCGAAAAAAACACTGCGTAAAAGATAAGTCCTATTCATTCAGAATATAGTTGGCTTTTAAGTGAATTGCTGCAGAAAAATTGCTGACGTAAAAAGAATTGCTGTTCACAAAATGATAAGATATATTATTGATAAACGTACGGAGAAGATCTCCGCTGCAGATAATAGGCTTCCCGATACAGTTTTTTCAGCTGATAGTAACTTCTTGAATATCAAAATCTTACAGACTATGAATAGTCTGTTATAATGCAGCTTGCTTGGTTTGATTTTGACTTCAAAGAAGATTCGCCACATTGGATGTTTCTTTGTATCGAAATGCTCTGTTTGTAGGTTAAAGAACAGCTGATCATTGTTCTACGAAGCATATGTTCAAAGTATGAACAATCAGGAGAAGTATAAAATATGGTTTATCAAAGTCTTGTGGACATCTCACCTTTTTTCATCGACTGGAGATGAAGAAGCATCAGTGCCCGGTTTAAGTTGCTCCTTCAAAAGCAAAGGTGTTCAGAAAATAAAGAAAACTTCTAAGATACTGAGAAAAGAACAATAACAAGTTAGCTTAATTTTAATAGAAAACTGCCTTTGTCAAGCCAACGAACTCGTTAGAGAGAAAGTTAACGATCCCCCCTGCGCCGTGCTTAAATGGGGACCCATAATGGCCTGTATCAACACACATTGTGAAATTCGAAGCCTGAAACTAGTTTATTTTTGTCTTCAGACTTTTATGATCCCCGGTTCCAGCCTGGCCTTCGGTCCCGGGTTGGCTCCATGTGTACCTGCAGACCCAATGAAATGTATCTTGTATGGAAATAAGTTTACTCAATCATTATATTCCACTTTTTCTTAATCAAGGAAGATTACGGGTTTCCTAACATGATTCTACGAAACAAGATACTTTTAAAAAAATAACCAGAAGAGTATGTGTAAAAAATAATTAAAATCCAACATGCTTTGTTGATAAAGAAATCGGTAAATATCTAATAATTTTATAACAAGAGTACTCACAGGGGTAAGCTGCGTCTTCTTTGGGATTTTGAAGACTTCCTATCAAAAAATATATTATTTCATGATAGATTGGTTTGTTTAAACAAATAGTTGTATGAAATCAAAATTTGTATGAAAGATTAACTAGATTTCATAGTCATTACGGAGCCCCTGGTAAGAATATTCGTTACATTAAAAACAACATGGAAACTTGGGTACCGCAAGGCACGCGAGGAAATGCAAGTGATGTTCAAGCAAATTGTTATGTTTTATAATTCAGTATCAAGCTTTGTGAAAACGCCAAACTAACCCTGAGGTGCTTCCAGTTATCCAATAACTCATTTGCCATACTTTCAACTATTTCTTGCTTCTCAGATTCAGATTCTTCGTCAGTTGATGCATTTTTAGACTCAGTAGAGTTTTTCGCAGATTTGTCGGTTTTTTTCTTATCAATGTCTACCTCTCCTTTGACATCTGCTCCTCCAGCTTCGTTTTCACTTGAGCTGCCATCTTCATCCGACCTCGTTGTACAAGAGTCGGGTGAATCATTGCACTGCGACCACTTTTCAACTAGAGGCAATATTTTACTGTCCACCAAATGATTTTTGTTAGGTATGGGTAATATTTTCAGCGTATTTAGTACCTAAAACCGAGAAAAATTTGAGAGTGTAAATAGTGACTTAGTCATTGCCTACTTAGCCTTTGCTCACGAAAGAGGAATCTTTCCTTTTAGGTTTTTAAAATTTTACATGAAAAGTGCGCTAGGCACTACAAATCAGCTAACAGCAAAATTATACCCTAAAGGAAATACCTTGAAATCCCATAGGAATAAAATCAAGTGAATGGCATTTGAGAGAAAACAATACACTGTAATAAAATACGTCACAGAAAAAGAGAAAATCTTAATCGGTAGCTACAACGAAGGGTTATTCGGCATTGATTATGATAAGCTGTGTGAAGCAGAAAACAAAAGATATTCGAGTGGTCTGGAAACTTTGCTGATAGAGTTCCGTTACTTTTCTAAGGTTATTTTTTTGAACACAAATATAAGAGACACTCTGTACTCCATGTAATTATGCCTAGTCTAATTCAAGCATTGCACTGCATGTAATTCTAATGCATGTAATTTCCACTGAGATGAAAAATTTCTACTTAACTTCGAAAACGACGAAAATACTAGATACTTTACCTCCGATCTGAAAACCATGTCCTTTGCCGGCGTATCAACCATCCAGCTCCATAATAAGGATAACCCTTTATATCTGATGAAAGCTTTTAAAGCTTTAGAGTCGCTTTGATTCTGAGAGGAAAAAAGAAAAAAAAAACCATTAAAATTTAACAGAGAATAAAATTGGGATAACTTCAAGAATTGCCTTCAAAGACTATAAATAGTCACAATTTAAGCGGCAATTCAAGGTTAAAAGTTTTGAAAATACAAAAATCAAATAGTTTTAACAGTTAAAACGATTATATTTGGTTAATCATTCGGTTAAACGATAGCCCAGCTTCACATTAAAGATTACATTATAGACAACTTAAGTTTACGTAGTGCAAAGGTTGTCTTGGAAAAACTCTATTCTCTGTTCCGCATGGCAAACAAGTATGAAGACAAAATATTCGGAGAAAAATGACCCTTGAAAAGCTACGCCAGCCCAACTGGTGCTTAAACCTACATAAACTAGTACGTTTTTGACTACAGCAAAAATCAGTTTGTTGAATCTGTTGAATATAAGCAGGAAAATGACTGTTCTCTACTAACCCGAACAATTTTTAAAAGAGTAATTCGATCGTCAATAGTTTCGGTTTTCACCATCAACCTGGTGAGTTCCAAAGCCTGTTTCGTGCTGGTAATTTTGTTTTCGTCTCCAAGTAGCTCACTAATATCGTCTTCTAGCTGGAAAATTAAACGAGAATAAGTTAAGAAACGAAAGGAGTGATATACCATTGAGGTGCCTGTGAATCTAAGCAAATGCGTTTACAGGGGGGGGGGTGTGGTGGGGGGGGGGGTGTGATGTTATATCTGCATGAAATCATTACAAATAAACCTCTTATATATAAACTGGGATGAACAAGCTGCTTAAACACAAGCTTGGATGATGTTTAAGATTCACCAACTACGAAACAACAATAACAAAATGGATCAATTGACTATCTGAGCGACGAAAAGAATTTACTGGCCGTCCAATGTGAAACCAACTGCTATCGAGAGAAGGAGCATAAGATCTCTTACTAGAGCTTGTCCATTCCCTACAAGCTAGAAGAAACTCTTTTGTGAAAATGACAAAATTCCACCAATAACACCTTTACTATTAAGCTTTTCAGTGGCAAATAGCACCGGGTTAATAATTTTTTCCATGTTTTGAGTCATTTAACGACGCTTCATACTGTAATCAGTAAGCAGCGAAGGTGTGGATAGGTAGCCAAAAGCGAGGGTAACATTGGCACATTGAAAATCAGGAAAATAAGTTACACATGGGGAAGATCCCCTACCTTGCAATCTGATTCATAATCAGATGTCTTCTTTTTGGATCTTCTTTTCGAAGACTCGCCATTTGAACCTGTATAAAATATATGACTTTAGTCTTACCAATAGGACAATAAATAAATTTTTTAGAGAATATGATACATATATAGTACAAAAGAAACAATATTATAAAACTTCATTTTATGGAAAGACATAACAGCCCATATTAAAGCAAGTCGTAGTTAGATAAATGTAAGAGTTTTAAGATTATACATCTCCACTTAATATAGAACAAAGCATTAACCACAGTCTGATTGAGATCACAGACCTCTTGCCACCATATTAAGGCGCTGCAGTTTATAAAAGAAATGAAACACCCAAAGATAGTTACCTGTCGGCTTTAGAACCATTTGCTTGCCGCCAATCACGCCACGACAACTGACGGATCCACAAAAGCATTTCTGAGCTTTCTCACTGAAAAAGGATGAATAAAGGATTCTCACATTATTTTTGCTGACCAAATATATTCAGGTACAAATAACGAGTATTGCGACTTTTAGTATTTGAAAAAACAAACGATTCATTTTGCAGAACTTTGACAGAGAATGGTAAATAATTGTCATTTCGAGTATAAAGGGCTCTGGAGAGTGAAAAATCGAAGCATGTCAATGGAAGGGTTTTCCCCGTGTTTCTGTGCCCCAGCCAGCGCCTGAGTTGACGAATCAAGTCGAATAAAGAAGAAAATGGTCTTACCCATATCGTTGATACTGGTAATCGAAGCTGAGTTCTTCACCAGCTTGGATTTCTCTCAGCGAGAAGAAACCAACCCTGAGGAATCCATTGACTGTCCACTACAAGAAAAAAAAATTAAAGCTAGTACTATCTAGCGATCTGATGATGGCTGCTTGAAAGAAAACAAACCTAGAGCTTTGAACTAATAAAACAATGAGGATTTAAACAGTTGGAAATTGAAAGATGCGACCAAAGTTTATCAAACAAATATTTATGAAATTTTGTAAAAACCAAAACGGTTTTGTCATATTTATGAAATTATGCTGTTTGATGAATTCTTGTTGCATTTCATTCCAGACTTCAACAACGCGTTCAAACAATTTATTTTGTGTTGTTTGAGTACCCTTTACATCATAATATACTTTGGTTTTGATGCAGAACCTAACAATTTCAGAATTTTAGAACTTTTTGGAGGCCTAAAAGGGGTCGATACTTGTAAGCATTGCCTGGTTGAAAAAGTAATTATTGTTCAATAGAAAGACTACAGATGCTGCCAGAAAGATTAAGAGCTAGAGCAATGAGATCTTGTGTGTGGCGAGACCATCATGCATAATGCACCCCAAAACATGACAGTCCCTTTATGACATGAAAGATTCTTTAACAATTTGAAAATACCTTTTGAGTGACACAGTTTGGGTTGCAGCTGTGATTAATAAACCTTGAGATGCTACCACTTCTTGTCGCATCAATAACCTGTGTGCAAAAAGACAAAAAAATTGTGTTAAAATTTGATTTTCATTCTGGGTAGATGCAACAAACTTGAAAATTGAAACAGAAGAGGCCGAACAAACCAAGCTCTGAATTGGTCAAAACAAAAACCAATCAAATATTGCAAACATTCTCAAGATATTGTCGATTGGCACCTGAAGACGAATTTCAGCAAGCATTTTGGCCGTTTTTTACCTTAGTAGGTGCAAACTACTTTAAATACGGTGCCATCTTGAAACTGTTGGCCTATTTCTAACAGTAATCGGTGTCCTAAGCTGTTGATGGCATGCATACAAAGGGCTGTTTAAAAATGTTTTCCTCATTATATATGCCAATTTGCATATTTTACCACGCCAAGTTTGAAAATATATGCCATCCTGCATGTAGGATCATCATTTGATGTCTCAAGAGCATTTCATTTCAGGTATTACAATCTAATCGCACAAGAATTGCCAGAAAGCCAAAGAGTCAAGGACAGGAAGATACAACACCTCGTCTCCTTTAAGCAGCATAAAGTAATAATGTTTTCTTTTTTCCAGGTCATACGTCTCGGTCCGCTCCATGAACTCTTTGTAATTCACAACTTCGCCACAATATTCAATGATGAAGGCACCACTAAAATGATAAAAAAGTTAACAAAAAACTGAAGAATTAATAATTAACGAGATACGAATTAAGTTTTGTTCTTTATCCGGAAAATTTAGCATTTTCTCCAAATGATCTCAAGAAAGAATTATCGAGGTCTTGATGCTACGGTAGAATTAAAAACTGTGTTGTTTAAAGTTTTTATTTCAAGTAGGCTTGGCCGTAAGATGTCCTGAGTTTGTCGTTAAAAGCGACATCACTTATAAAACAAAGAAAACAAATATAAATTAACATAATATGTATAAATTACTTACGCCTCGATGGCTTCGTTTGCTCGTACTCCCCAACCTTTTTTCCCTGCTTTAAACACTTCTAAGTCATAAACACAACCCTAAATATCGAAAATAAAGAACAATTTTACACAGATTTACACACGGTAAAACTTATATTTTACAGATAAACAATATTACAGTCCAATCGACGTCAGGGTGTTACTCCAACCTAAGTCCTCAGTCATAAGTTCACCTGAAAATCTTTGGCAGATGTTGCTTTGGTTAATTTTGTACAGACTTTCTATCTGCTTAAAACATTTCTTGCAATTATAAAAACTGAATCAGGAAAATACATCCAATCGTGAACTTGAAAACATTTATTGACCTCAAATCGCCGTAACGGGCCTTTTTGTTTTTTCGGCAAATTAATCTGAGTGACCAGATAACAAACATTTTTAAAGCTGCGTTGAACAAAGTAAAAAAATACGTTGATGATTCAAGAATACATCTTTAAAAAAGGCAATAAAGTAATTCAATCTTCGTAATTTGATAATATATGATCGGTAAGTTTGGAATTTATCAATTTGGTTAATATGCTTACACGCTGAAAATTCTTGTTTGTGCAAAATTCCCCGCAACCACACTTATTGCCACTGTAACAAATCAATGATAAAAATTAGAAAAATACTTTATAAATAAAACTAAAAAAAGTCGAGACGTAATCACTGTCTATGAAATAAAGCATACAGAAACAAAAATAAACAAATCGAAAATTTAGGTCTTAACATGAGCAGCTTTATGCACGCAGTTCAAACAAAAGACGAATAAGAAAAGGCATGCAACATATTAGCGAGGTAGGCATTTCTGCTCTTGCAAAGTTTCAACAAATTTTCCTATTCTTTCCAGGTATGTGAGCCAGTAAGGACATTGGGCCAATACGACATCAAAACCTCACTTCTTCTTTTTGATTGAATACTTTACAGGAAAGTTTATATATATTTTGATTCCATGTAAACATCATCAGATACAACCTTCAAAGTACCATAAGCATAAACAGAAGTCCAAAAACTAATTGAAAGGCGATGATAATCATCTAAATTTGTGATATATAAATTTGAAATTTGTAATTTGTGATGGATTTAGAATTTAGGACAGAATTTAGGAACATACCATTCTATCATGAGCAATCGGTTTAGGCAGCTGGATCCACATCCGACAAAACCCGGTTCATCTGAAACACAAAATCACGATAATTGTATATAAACACAAAATCAAGACGATTAGATAGTTAAACTGTGGTGTCTTTATTTCCTCATTGCCCTTATCCTATAGATGCGAAACCACTTAGGTATCAAAAGTGCCTTTCGAAAGAAAAGCAAACTATAGTTAGATAATTTTTTATCGTATACATAGAATGTAAAAATGGGCAAGCTGGTTCAAATTTTGTTAATAAATATTTAAAGCTAGTAAAGTAAGAATTTAGTCGTCCAATAATAATGGTTGGTTTTCAACATACCTGGCTCATAAACACAGTCACATCTAATTCTACGAATCTCTTTGTTGAGTCTCGTCTTTTTTCTAGAACAAGAAACAACACTAAAATTCATAAATAGCGACGTAAATTCACAGTACTGACAACAGAGAAGTGAAACGAAAACTGATTAGTGAGTGATTACTTTTACTAGAAATCTTCGTAATTAGATGTTGACTCAAACATATTAAATTAATAAGAAATAAATTACTCACTTATCAACTAAATAGACATTCTCGGTTACTTGGTTGTATTGTGCTGGCTCCTGATCATCGTCGTCTTCCAAAGATGATACAAATGATATGTCACCAGATGCCTAGATAAATCGATTTATTAACGATTTTACGAATTTCATCACATTTAATATTACGAGAGACTTTTTTGTTGTTGGTACACTTGGCTTGTTAATTGTTTACTTACCATCCTTTTCTATATGCAAATTCATTTGCTAGGCTACTTTGTTTCTGTCAACCCCCCTAAACCACATTACTTTCCAATACATGGATTGCCTTTCCAGGGGGTTGCCTAGAAGATCAGAACGCCGTTGCTTGGCTATCTTCTGTGATGGCTGACTGATCTTATTGATGGCAACCACATTTATATCAATGCGATTCAATCAATGTCGAAGGCTTGCTTTGTCTTGTGCATATCTACGGTCTTCAGGGAATCCACGTCAGAAGTGTTCATTTTTGAGTTCATGTACATCCGGAGATGTTCCAGAATGTATGGTTTCCAATGCTGGGTTTCGAATTAAAGTTATTTTCCTAGACTAGAGCCAGGCACTAAGAGAGTTACTTTTCCTTGATTTTCGTAGAAAACAGCATCGTTTAATTGTATGTTTTGGAACGCGTACTTATGTGTAAAATAATGACGTTAACTTTTGGAATTCACGCTCACATATACTTTTTTCTTTTAGCTGGTGTGCCATTTTGGGCTATAATGGCCATTAGGAAGGGTCGAGCTCATAAAAACTTTCCTTTACTTCAGACCCCTTGAAATCTATGACCAACTTTCTTCTCGATAAGGTAAGCCGGCTTTAAATGAATATTCCTCCAGATGAAAATTGATCAGTTGGTAAGAATTTAAACAGTTGATTATTGCCAGGTATCTGGTATTAAATATATATAAGAGGGAATAAAAACTGAAGAAAACAATAACCTTTGATAAAATGCAGGGTGTGCAAAGGAAGAGTTATCTTTTATCAAACAATAAAAAGTCTATCTTTTTACTAAACCATTTAAAGCAAAATAATCTTAATGAGAGGAATAAAAGATATCAGTAGTCATTGAAAAAGATACAAAACTGCTTGCAACATTACCAAATAAAAGTGCTTGACAAGCAATATTTGAAAAAAGAAACAACTAGGGTAAGAATTAATCTGAAAAACACTTTCATTAAATTCAAGATATTGAATTTTTGCAACAAATCTATCTTATCAGTCTAGTCTAAGAATGGTCTGTCCATCTTTTCAGTCTGCTTGGTAAGCAAAATGTTCACATGTTCCAAAACATGCTTTCTTTAACAATTCCAAACCATCAATTCACTTAATCACGTGATGAGGTTTTATATTAAGTGCCTTATTATCAACACCCTTAAAAAATTAAATCAGGACCCATAATCACTGAATTAAGTGCTATTACAAAGATATCACTGGGATCCAATCAAAGATAGTTCAAACAAAAGCAAGAATCAAATACTAAAAAAATAGATAGAGATTGGGCACTTAATGATTGAAAGCAATACAAAGGATATTTTGTTTGCTATTTTATTGAAATTATTGACTTACCAATCTTACCAGATAAGGAAAATATCTAATCCAAAAGAATCTAAACTGCAAATATACATTTTAAAATTTGTTGAACTATTTTCATGCCATTCATTATTCTATTTCAGCATAGAAAAAATGCTCAAACAATTAATTGTTTTCTCACTTTCACAACTAAAAAAATGTATGCCTGTAGAACAATCAGCAAAACAAACTACTCAATGAAACATACTTTTGTTTTTCTCTGCCATTCCTCTTTCAAATAATTAAAAAACATATCATTCTATTGCTTTGCAAGACCTTGATATAAAATGCTTCAATGATTCAAGTATATGCTGCACCAAGATGACACAAACAACAACTTATAAATTGACAGGGTAAGGACAAACCTCTCCACTGTTATCAGCATCTTCATCGCTACAATGATCAGTTTTCAGCTTGTTAACATCTCCTTCGTCAGCGCTTTGAGGAGTATCTGAGTTTTCTTTTTGAGGTTCTCTAGAGGAATCGCTGTCAAAGAAAAAAATGACATTGATCAAACTTTCTGTCCAAAACTATTCAACAATAAGTACCTTTAACATCTAAAGGGGCTGTTTGGTTAAACTTCTAAAAATACTACAAAGTTCAAATAGGCATTAGAAGGTTTATGTAGCACATGCTAATAATCACATTCTTGGTGCACTTTTTATGAAAATAAATTCGATCTAAATAACTTGAACTATTTTTATGACCTTGCATTCTGATTGAGGTGACCACTTTCAGGCACATAGATAAAATTTTGAAAAAAAATCAAAATAGTTTAAACTTGTGGAAAGTTTGAACATGATTGAAATAAATTGTTGAACAAATGGAAATCTTCTAATAACAATGTCACTTAATAACACCAAATACACTACTTAAAACACAACTTCAAATGCAGTACTTAAAACCACAACATTAAATACACTACTTAGAACCATAACATCAAATAGACTACTTAAATACAAAACTTAAAATAAATAGCTTACATTAGCATGCATAAATAAACTGATATTAATTAACATTAACAAGTTTCTATTAACTTATTTTTGAAGTTACCTATGCCTTGTTGGCCCCTGACCTTAATTCTTATTAATGTCTGTATGCTTTAAAGCTCAGAGTCTAGAACCAAATGTTCTTGGTAGCATTAGGCAATAGTGTTAACTAATATGCCACAGAAGTGTAGTTCTTATTAACAAGTTCCTATTTAAATGTAATTACGTTGACTAATACTTAGTTTAATAATACTGATAACAGATTATTTTGCTTTCCGTGTGTATTCAATGAAATCACACCCCCAGCCTCCTAAAACACAGTTGCCTTGTCTCAACTTTCAATCTGGTAACCAACCACCAACCTTCCATGAAAAAATTAATGCTTACTACCTGCCCTTTGACAACAGCCCTAAGTTGCTCTTCCTCTTATTTGACATATGACCTCACCAGGCCTTGCAAGGAAAGGCACTTGAGCTTGATCAAGCACCTCCACACGGGCCTAGAAAGTTCTAGAAGCTTGATTGATTAGCACCTAGTCTGTTTATGCTGTCTTAAAACCAAAAAACCAAGGTGCTCAGTTCCCAATGGAATCATGATGTCAAGTGCCTGCTTTTTGCTCCTTACAAGGGCTGGGTCTCAGTGGCAAAAAGGCATGACAAAGAATCTCAGTATTAAGCCTAGATTTGTCTAGGTAAAGAGTATGAAATTCATCAGTATTTTTCCCTAGGTGTGTAATAGGCTAGATGCAAACAATGGCTTTTTTATCATAAAAGCTGTTTCAATCATTTCATAATTGCACACCCAAAACTGTTGTTGTGATAACATTACATTTGCCTCCAAAGATGTGGGCTTTTGGCTGTTTCTACCTGGTGTGGTGCTAGGGTTCTTGCACTGACAGCATAGAAGAAATTTCTAAAAATTTTCTTGTAACATATTCAAAATTTTAGTTAAAAGACGCCTTACTTAAAAAAAGAATTAAAAAGAATTATTCTATAAATGTTTGCACATGCATAATAAATAAGTACAGCAGTTTTAGTAGAAAACCAAACACCTGTCATAGGGGTTTAACAGGGGACTACAAAAGCTTATTTCTTGGCAGGAGACTGTTTCTATGGTTTCCAGTCATGAAAAGTTAAAGAAACCCGAGGCAACAGTTGAAAAAATTTGGCAAAGGAGAAGCTTTGAAGCTTATCTGAGTTTGTAATATTACTGTAAACTATACAATTGAAAATGGTAAATGATAATGGAAAAAAAACTCCAGTTATAGTTAAGCTAATAATTAAATGACATTGACATTTATATAGTTAAAATAAATGTGACTACCAGCAGAATTTAATATGACAGCTTAGTAAATGGTCAAGTATAAACAGCTATAAAATGGAAATCAGTTGTTGAGCCCCTGTGTCCTAAGGAACTATTTTCAAGCACTCTTTTAAAAATGTTTAATGTTGCCTATCAACAAGAAGAGCATAACAAGATTCAGGACAAGGAAACTTACCCAATAAATTTACCTGGTGGATTTTTAGGTTATGGCAATATAATGGGTTTTAGTATTTAGCTAGAAACTCACATAAACTTGAATAAGTGATATGGAAATTAAAGAACAAACAGATAGTATCTCTGTTATTTTGACTTGAAGAAACATCTCAGCCATTCAATTTATGACACTATTGGTTTGGAGAAAAGTGTTATACAGGACAAACTCTCTGCTTTTCTTTTAAGGTAAAAAAAGAAAGGCACCTCAGATAGTATCCTTCTATACTAATCTTATGTTCTTCATTCTATCTGGAATGTTTTCATTTTTATAAATTTTTCCTTCCCCTTCACCCTCCTATTCTTACCCTTTTCATCAATATACCATGATTTTGACTTGATTCTATCAACTTTTTAAAAACATGAATATCACATTGTAGATTAAGCTTTATATGACATGGGCTGAGCTGTTTTCAGCCCAGTTTTTATGAAGAAGAATTTTTTGACTGAACAGCAAAGTCCGTAAAAAATCCTTCTACCAGGCATCCACACAGCTTGAAGTTCTTTCCACTTTTAGTTTCAATCTTATTGCTATAAAAGGATGCAAATCAAAGTTTTCCAGAAATCTTACCAGAAATCTGATGTTGAGGTCTTACTCTCCATGACTAGGCAAAAACTTGGAATTATCAGGATAAGATCAAACTTGTACAGGATAGAAATCTTCAACGGTTATAAACAATTATTCCCTGTTTTTATAAAAAGGCAAAAGTAGTGAAGCCAAATGCATGGGATAAACAAATATTTCCATACAAAATTTAGTGCACAAAATATATAAATTGCCTCAATTTTTATCAGACCTTTATCTATTTATGTATAAGACTGAAGATTTTAGTACAAGTCCAAGCCACTACTGTATTGAAAGTAAAAAATAGAGGCTTTAAGCTGATGATGCACAAGACTTGAAAGGGTAGATGCTTTAATTTCATAAGAAACAGGTTAAAATAAATGGTAGGCTCAATATTTTGAAAGTTAAGAAACAACCCTACCCAAATTGAAAAAAGCTAAGCAACTTTTATAATTTGCAATTTTAATTTTCCAAGTTGACACTGGAAACAGTCTTGACATTGAATATCACTATTCAACGCTGAAATCTTCTCGCACGAGTTTTTTGCATTACTGCAACCACTTGGATATGTTAATATTCCAAACGAGCTCTTAACACATCTTTTATTATATGGTGACAAAGACTTCCAAAATGATCTTAACAAAAATATTCTTGAATTGACTCTAAGATTCATCCATGAAACTGGTCGACTTCATTAGGACCGCATCATAGTTTGTTATACCTCACATAACCACCATGTACGACATCGTAAAGCATCTTGTTTGTAAAGTTCCGTCTAGTAGATGTAAATTTAATTCTTTTGTAGTATTCTTATATTCTTCTGTGTATTTTTATGTAATTGGGTGGGTCAGAGGAGAGGTGCTGCAGGCTTGGGAAGTGGTGGTGGGGCCACACACTTGATAATAATCCCTCAAGTGAGGCCTGGGATACAATTTTTATAGCATTGTTTAAATTCGCATCCAATTATGTGTGTCGGTTGGTGACTCTCAGGTGCGGCTTTGCGGGCGGGTGGTGCCTGTTCCTGATTCACCTGGTAGTTTTTACTCTTTTTATGTTTATTTGCCATGAAGTTGTCATGGTCTATTGCTCCCCGTGGTATCAACGTCCCTGTAGTGTTTGTCAAGTAATTAGTAGGTAGCGTAATAGGTTACTTGTCTTGTAAATTTTTAGTGGAATATAAAAAAAAGAAAAAAAAAATTGAAATGCAGTTTGCATTCATTCTCAGTAAATTGCACACTCAAGAAGTTTCCATTTCAAAATTTGTTTTGACTTCAACTTGACATTGATGAAGTTCAGTCATTCTAGGAAAACAAAATTCCTTGATCACTTTGTTAGTTTATCTCTGAATGTGAGAGTGAACTATTCAGTTTAACTTGAAAGCATGTGTAAAAAACTCATTATCTAAGAAATCTAAGACACGTACATGTAAGAAACTTTTGATAGTAAAATGACCAGAAAATTTTGGAAATCGCCTACCAGCATGAGACCGTGGTTTCTTATAAAAAAATATGCGTAACTAAATAATCTTTGAGCTTTATTAGATAACAGAAGTTAAAATTATCCTCTTACCATATATATGCTGCTGGATTCCAGGGGACTTTCTCTTCACCACTGGCACCCTCAGATACAAAATTCTTCTTATCCAAGGATGAAGAGACAATATTGATTCCTCTACTTTCAATGTCTTCTAATTCAATATTTTCTTTTAATTTGGCAGTATTATTAGTCTCAACTTTAGCCTCTATGTCCTTAAATTCATTTTGTACACTTGGTTTATTTGAATATTTGTCTTTAGCATCAGTGCTTGTCTCAGCGTCTAATTCAATATTTTCATTTTTATGTTTACAAATGTCAGTAAGATGGGTTTCTTTTTCATTATCGGTGTCTGAAATGTCATCTTTGTCTCTTATCAGTGGAAAACAAGGTGATAATGCAGCAACATCAATATCATTAGAAGTTCTATCACTACTATGTGTTGTGTCCGATTCCTTTTCTTTGGCTTGATCAAAGGGGGTGATAATGCATTCTTCTAACGATGGTGAATTACTCTTACATGTAATAGAGCTAACTTCAGCATCCATGACTTCCTCTTTACCGGGCTCTGAATGTGTGCATTGCACCACATTAGTGTTCTTGTTGGCATCTGCAACTTTGTTTTCAACTGCATTCTGTTCTGGTCCACCATTACTTGAGCCTATCTGTGCCCTGCTTGAGCCAGTTTGCTCTTCTTTAAGGTAATCAAAGAGGTTTGAACCCTCTGTAAATGAGCTGTGACAATCTTCAGGCTCAGACATGCCTGTCAAGTCAAATAAAAAAACATTCAAAAACAACTGTTTCTGGTAGCAAATACAACACGAGAATTGCCAACAAGTTAAATTACATGAATAACCTTTAGAACTGATAAGTTATGCCAATGCTAGCTCCTTTGCAACTGTCCTTTTGGACACAAAACAAAAGGCCTAGTCACAACAACAATAAATACCAATTAACTGCAGACAATGTCTTGGGATTTCAAGCCTTGTTCGTAAAACTGGCTTGCCCACTGCAAAATTTCAATGGCCTCTAAAACTATTTCATCAATAGAATAATATCATTATAAAATTACTTGATTCCAAAGCAAGGAACGGTCGAATAATCAATAGATCTGGGGCTTCCAAACACAAAACATGTAATCGATACCGGTTACCATGTGTTGCAGCAATCTTATTTAGAAAATGATTCTCCTGGTAGAGGTAATATAAATGGAAACTTTTCCAGTTTAGCAATAACTTACCGCCTCGTGGATTACGCAAATGCAACCATTACTATCCCCTTCCTTTGCATCTAATCTACTACATTCCGGTAACTCCTTCTGTACAGCACACCATTTTGGCACAATGCATGGCGGGATAGCTTGCTACACGATCACGGTCAAGTAATGCGTAGCATCTGCTGCGCAGCGCGTTGCCAGGGAAGGAACGCACCATTCTCTCAACAAACAAAAACATAAACAAAATCGGTTAAGCACAATGAATCAAACTTAAAGTAAATTGCTAAAATTCTAAAGTGTAGGATTTCCTTGTAAAGCTGCACTGCATTCTAGCAACGCAGTCATTTCACCTTTTGTGGTTTGCCCTTTCTTTTGCAAATTTCCAACATTTTTCGACTACTCCAACTTTACATTCACGGCAATAACTACCTAGTACATTTACATGTATATTTGATAGATGAACCACAATTTACAATATATTTTATAACAAGGAATCTATGTACAGTTGATAGTTTACAGTTCAGTGTGTTTGCTGTCGGACATATGAAAATAACCCACAAGGAGCTATCTAGGTCAAATGCCCGATTTGACGTGTAGAATACCTACATCTATTGTAAACGAAAATAAGGTTTAGAAAACTGTAACAGCGATATAAAAAAAGAATATCTAGAATCAAAGAATATTTGCAGTTATACCTAAATTTTCATGGGAAAGAAGCTTTAAGCAGTTTGCTTCAAATTTGAACTTTTTTCGTTCACCTTTCTTCAATAAAGTGACACTTCGTAGTCATCTTTCATGAATACTCAGAGAATCTTTTACAGAATTGTTTTGAAGCAGTGCTTCAAAGTTTTGCTGAATTCATCACCTCAAAAAAGCAAGCCAATCATTAAATTTTCTGTAAACCAAAAGTCGATGGAATGGCGAATGCATTTTACCGCCATAACCTATCGTTTCCATTCCAAGCCCCTTCGCCACATAGTTCTGATTTTGAAATTTTGTCGCCATTTTGACCTACCGTTTCCATACTTTTGCTCGCGTAGATTGAAAACGAAAAGAAGGTTCAGAAAACTGTAACAACGATATAAAAGAAGAAAAGAATGTGAACGCTAATAAATATTTAGAGATGCTAATTGGTTATGCTGAAAATAAAATATTGTGATGCATGATAGTAATATATGTTTTAATAATATGGCTTTGAAAAAAGCAAACATTTTACAACATATTGGCTAAAAGCTTTTCATCTGACACTCCTCAGCTCAGAGCATAAAACGTCAGAATCAGGGTCCGAAAGAACACGATGAAAAATATATACCCAGTTAAGGATCGAAACAGTCCAGTCAGAAAAACGCAAGCACAAGACCGGTATAGTTGACCAATCAAAGTGGACCATTAAGCAATTCTGAGAAAACAATAAAAACCACCCAAAAGGAAAACATGATTGCCATGATATCCGATCTACGAACTTTTTTAGAATTCCTGGTTACGAACGTTATACAACAAATCTTGCTCAACGAAACTCTGTCAAGGGGACTGCAGAGGTGGAGGGACTGATAAGGCTAAAGCCCCTTAATAACATCATGCTCTTGGATTTTGGTTATTTAGCCCCCCTTCAGAAAATAATTTTAACCTCCCCTCTATTATGCGAACCCTGTCCTTTATAGTGTTTTCAATCTAAACTCGAATGTATGACAAGAATTGTCACGGGCAGAGACTAAAGGATCGGTACTCTTTTACTAGAGAATGGCAAGACATTGGCTAGAGAAAGTTTGGTTTGGTTTGGTTATGCTATTTATCAAGGAGAGATAGGTAAAATATATTTAGTCACCTAGTTATGAAAAAAACACCCCCCTCCTTAAGGCCATGTCGCAGCCCCCAGCATGTTTAAAAGGAAATTTCACCAAAATTTTCTGGCGTACAATTATTCCCACAGACATCTTATGTATATTGGAGTGATTTGAAATAATTGAGTAAAAAATCTAGATGCAAATTCAAACAAATCTCTCTTAGAAATGTTATAAATATATTAGAAATATTATAATTATAAATACAATTACTAAACTTTAACTTGCATATACATTAAAAGTACAGTTTTGCCTATACGGTATCGAGCACTTTATGACAGACCGGTAAACAATAATTTTCACCTACGTTAATAATCCAAATGGATTATGGATTCAAAATATCCAAGCTATGGTATCAAAATTCGACTTTCAAAGCAACTCATAAAGCTCGGAATTCTTGCTAAAGCAGTTCGGGAGGAATAACATCAAACAGGTCTCCCATTAGTTACAGGACAGAATAGCATCTTGGGGTGGGGGGGGGGATGTGGAAGGGCACTGGTTTAGACATTGGGTTTAGATGTGGCCATTGTATAATTGCGACACAGAAACATGTAGAAACTTTAAATCTAGAATTTTTTGCAAATAACTTTTGGTAAAAGACATTTTAGCTTTGTTTTTCATTAAATTGATTCCAAAATGAACCCTTTTTTCTCTAAAACATGCAAAGGCTACATAATTGTATAATGTATATCTTTTGAATAAATCTATAATTAATTGCTCACTTATTGTAATTTCCATCTCAGCCAGAATACCCCTTTCCTGATCATCCAAAATAAGCTATCCTTGGAAAAAACATGTTTGTCAAATGCCAATTCAATTTTTGGTGAATGACGATGTCCAGGAAGCCTCGGCTGTGGAAACAACGAGGTATCCACAGGGTATATTGGCTCTATGGAGCAACCACACTGAGCGGGCTGGAGACCAAACTTGTGTTGTTGTATATCATTGTTTACACCAACTACTGGTAGTGTGATCTGCAATACTGCTGTAGCTTTGTTAACCTGAATTTGAAATTTTGACAACATTTCAAGGCAAAGCAAATAAATTTGATGAAAAATTGCAAGCCAAATTGTAAGTCAAAGAAAATTTCTGGCCTTATTTTTTCCAGAGTTGAGAACCCTGGAGATAATGTTAGACCGTGTTCTTATATTTATCATATACTGTCAGTGCTTTTGGGCTTTGATACAGATAAATTTTATTTGTTTTTTAGCCAAGAATTGGCTGGTCGAGAAGGTATAATTGTTCGGAATTAAACGCGTAAGATTGAGCGGTAATGGCTGCGGTTGCAATTATACATGGATACGCGGGTACTTGCCGCCGGCAGAAAGTCATTGCTATTCACGAGACACAATGTGTGGGTGCTTTTTTGGTGAATATTCAAACATGGCGGCAAATGTAGGTTGTCTCGCGCACTTTGTTTACAAGTGAGGCCTGACCACCTCCCTAGAGCAAAAAGCTAGCAATGGCACTGCATACAACCTATTAATTTAAAATCAAAATTAAAAACAATCTAGCCTCAGATTTTTGAAAAACTAAGAACAGTCAACCTGAGCGTAACTTTACTGGTTCTTAAAGAAAAGAGTGTACACTTTTGGCATGTGCATCTATTTGTAACAGTGTGTTGGTTGTGATTGAATTTAGTTACGAATTAAACATTTTCCATATTCTAAGACTTTATTCTAAGATATCAGTTATGCTAAAATTATATCAAATAGCAAACAAAAGTAATATAGCCACCAGACAATGGCGTAGACAGGAAGGGTGAGAAACTTTGATTTTCCTGACAAAAACCTGGCAAGCATTTATATTTTTTCATAAATTTTAACATAACATAACGACATCGGAACTGGAATAAATAAATCCTTCGTTATATTCAGATGTTTTTATGCTTATTTAGCTATGTTTAGCTTTAATTTCTTTCTTATCAAAACATAACAATTAGATAAACATAGACAACAATGTTAAATTTCCGACAAGACCAGAACTTTTCCAACAAAATAGCAGTTTAGCTTTGCAGGGGTTTTCCCCCTCTGACCCCCCTCTATCTACGCTACTGCCACCAGTACAGTTTAGCCCCCATAGCAATTAGCAATTAGCCAAACCAAAATAGCCATCAGAGCAATTAAAGCAGCCATCATTATCAAAAATTTCTGGAGGAGCATTCCACATACCCCCTAAAAGTGTCTGCCTTAGGCATGTATTACTATTTATTTTTTGTCCTGACCCGGGGCCCATGAATCTTCTCCGCGGCCCTGCCTGAATGTACCCATCTCTAAGAGCACTTTTCACCAGTGCAACTATTAGTGCAACTTTTCACCAGTGCATCTCTTTTCCTTTGGGGAACAAAGGTTACCTACCATTTCCATGCTGAGATTTGGGCGCTACGCTCGCGCGCACAAAAAAATGTCAAATGGAAATCGGCCTTAAGGGGCATATATTGAGTTTGACAAAAAAGTTCGGGTAGGCTTTTCATAACAAATCCTCACAGTTTGATAAAATATCTATTTCGTTTTGTATCAAATAATACATTCTTATACCCTTTTATTAATGTCATACTGAATTCAAAGATTGGTAAAAATCAAATTTGCTGTCCTAAAGAGAGGCTGGCTACGTGCTTCTCTCGAGTATAACGTCTGAGGCGCATCCAAATTCACATTTGGTCTTCTTAAGACAAGAGCAACTTTCGGGTGAGTCTTTTCGCTAGGTTATTTGTCTTAGTTTTTTTGGTAGTTTTCTTCGCGCTTATTATGAAATTCTCGCCGAAATTCTTTCATATTTTTAATTCTCGCACCCGGTCCCAGATCCGTAGAAAGGACAAACCATTCACATTTATAGCCTAGTCTGGCTTGGACCAACTTGTTGGAAAAATTGGGGATGTGACACTCCCTTACACCCCCAATTTTTGCCCCTGTCTCAGCGCACCAAACATTGAATGGTATTATATAGAATTATCTTGCATTGTTACCTCATTCCATTGTTTATATCTTACACGTTTGAAATTGCAAGTTGTTTTGAATCATCCTACCAAAACTAAGGAGGCCAATCCCAGATCCCTTGAGCTGTTTTATAAAAAAGAATTAAAGTAGGCAATAACTCTTGTAGGTCTCAAATTTGCATTGCTAAGCAACATTTATACAAGAAACTTTAAAATCTTAAGAAAATGATTATTTTTAGCGAAAACAAAATAGGGACAGGTTTTCAATTGAAAGGTGAAAACCTCTATTGATCGGCTTACAAAAAACTCAATTGCCATTGATCAAATCATTGCAGAAAAAGTCGTTTTTTAAATTAACTACGGAGAACTTCAACTAATTCAAGTGAACCATTTAATATTAATAAGGACTATTGCTTGTTTACGCTGTTCATGCGCTTAGTAACGATTTAAACATCAAGCCGTTTCGTGCAATGATTAATCGGGCAAATTGGATTACAAGTTGAGCGCTACGCAACATCCATTTTGGTATATTACTTTATAATTTTATTTGTTTGTCTGAGTTTAAGATTCTTACCGTTTTAGGACAGGGAAATGAATCAAGCAAATTATATATTTCTACTTTGTTTATTTTAAAACTGCACATCAAATCTCAACTTATTTACTGTTACTTGGTATAGTGAAGTCAGAAAATATTCAAAGATAAGAGTTTGAATGTTATTGTGTGAATGTTTACAAAAGAAGCATAGGAGTTGTTTAAAATAAGACAGCTCGGAGAAAATTAATACCAGCAAATACAATGTAGCGAATAATAGTGAAGATAATGAATTCATTGAAAAAATTTAAGTTTTTCACTGCAGCAGACTTTTGATGACGTAAAATAGAAAATAGGTTTTATCAACTGCAAACGATTGCGCTACTTAGCTGGTTTTTTACATGATAAAGTTAGATCTACTTAGATAGATCGGTCTTATATTTTTATCATTGAAAAGAAACACTGCTTGCCGCCACCGAATAACATCTGCTAATGGATTTTTGTCGCTTATTTTTTACATGTTTTTTATGACGCCTTCGATTGAAAATGGACCACAGTTAAGTATTCCGAAGTCTTTAGACACAAATTAGATTTGGAGAGAGGTTTGATAAAATAGATTCTGAAATGAATATTTACGAATGCACTTTCTAGAAAAAAGGCCTAAATAAAGCAAAACCTGAATGCAGGGCCGCGGAGAGGATTCCTGGGCCCCGGGTCAAAACGAAAGAAGAAAGCAAGGCACACCGGAGGCGACTCTTTTAAGGGGTCCGGGCTAAATGTTTGAGACAAGTGTTGCTAAAATTGCGGTTATTTTGGTTGCTGAAATTGCGATGGTGGCTATTTTTTCTCTAGTCTTTTCAATATAGTCAAAGTACGACTGGTATACTGTCGTCATAATGTATGCATATTTCTTAACTATAAAGTATGCAATTCTTAGTCTTACGAAAGAAAGAAACGAAAGAAAAATCTTAGGAAATGAAGAGCGTTTAAATACTAAATTTGATCAAACGGACATGCTGCACCAAATAGATTTTCACTATTCAAATAATTTGAAAAACTTCACATGTAGCAATCAGAATGCAACCTTTTATTGTCAATAAAAAACTAGTTCATTCGATCTTGGAAGAAGCTCGTTTAGACGAGGAGCTAGATGTTCCAAAAAATTGAAGACCAACACCTATCTATCTTGAAGTGAAAACCAGGAAAAGGTCTTTGGTAAATTCAAGATTTATGTCGGCATTGTTAGTATTGATTGTGTTGCAGCAAAGATAATTAGGCGATTCACGTCAATTGGCGAGATATGGGAGGGGTTCAGTATTCTATGATTATACACAAGGTTGAAGATGACCTAGCAAAAAATTGCAAAATTCTGCGCAAAATAAAAGGATGACCTATCTCTTAACATCACTAGGTAGTCACTTTTTCTAAGAAGTATAAACTATTGCAGCTGTTACAGTTTGAATTTGCAACGCCTATTTCCCAATGTTTTCATTGCGTTAAGGTTGTTTCTGAATTTGCCTGCTAGTGTTGCATCAGCTGAAATATCCTTCAAATTGTCCAAAGAAACTTCCAAAAGACTTTACTATAGCTCCATAACTGACCCTTTTACAGATGCAAAGACTTGGAAATTATTTTGTTAACTAACTAGAAAATTACCTGAAGCTACCAGCTCTGTTTGACAAATATAATGGGGTTTTAATTCTGTTGCTGCTTCTACCTTATTTCATTTAAAGGTTTTTCCCATTAATTTGTCTATTATTGGTAAGTTTTGATAATGGAGACGCTGAATTGCTAATTATTAATTGTTTATCAACTGCACTGCTTACAAAGTAATTATCTATGGGCCCCTAAAGTCACGGGCCCCCGGGTCAGTGACCCCCCTGAACCCCCTCTCATCAGCACTGCCTGCATGTACTGCTGAGGTTGTCAAGATTTACGCCAAAGCATCAGGTAACAGGTTTTGAGGTTCCGAAAATTAATGTGATAATTTTGGAGGTCTTTAGGAATATAAACATACCCCCATCTATTGGGAATATTTTGCAGACATGTTCAGATACCTATTACTTGCAATTACCAAGACAAAAATTTGGAAGGTACCATTATGATAATAATAAGGGTCTTTTTCTAGGATTCAAAATGGCCGACAAGTTTGCTTGAAGGTAGAATTTAGACTTAGGTCTCGAATTAGGACGTGAAAGGAATATCAAAATAGTGGGTGTAACAAGTAAATATTGGTATAAACTTACAAAAATAGCATTCTGTGCGAAAATATGATAATAAATAGATCTATCTTGCCGTATTTCAGAAAAGAAGAAGGAAAGGCGAAAAGGACGAAAATGGCTTTCCGTCGTGAACCCGATTCTGTCAAAGACAGTACTTCAACGCGGGCAGTCTTCTCTGGACCTGACGGATTACGCGTGTGTCGCAGGGCTAACCTTGATCCAACCTACATCGGCGAATCAGTGTATAAAGGCCCTGAAGCTGCAACCAGTGAAATTCGACAAATGTTGAACGGAGGAGCAGGCAGTGTGCATTACCGAAGCAAAGCGTCATGGGTTGGTGAAGTTGGTTGGAGGGTCAATAAAAACGATTATTCAAAGTCAATTAAAGATGAAAACAAAATAAAAAGGACGGAATTTCGCAGTGAGCTTGAGAGAAAGGCTGGAAGTTACCCAAGAATAATTTAGACTTTATCCAATCAGTGTGTTACAGGATTAAATATTTTTCTGAAAACTCAACTTTTCCCAAACGGCTTTACCTGTAAAGTAATATATTTAAGACTTTAATTTGCAATTCAGGCCATTCGAATGTGTATGAGTCATGTAATTAACTGATTTGAACTAGAACCATGCTTCAAACTATCAAAATTGATGTCCCAGCTAAGTTCATAGAAGGAGTTACAAATAATGTAACTTTTTGAAAAGCCCATTGATTCCTTCTCAACTCCCAAGAACTCTCATTGATTCTTATGATAGGAAATTACGTTTAAGACCAACAACATAACAAGCTGACCTGTAACTTCTAGCTGAGCAGCTCATTCACAAAGGTGCTCTTACTAAAATTTCAAAACAAGTTTGAATACCACTGTTCGCTTGTAAAATTTATTTAAATTATAATGTCAATATTTTGCGTATTTTTTTGGGTGTATGTAGAATATCTATGTTCTTTCGGTAAATAGTCAACGACAGAAGATACCAAGCACATGATAGACAATCTCGATTTCTTTCTCCTGACTCCAAAATCTCAATTCACGGAGAATCTGTTAAATCTAAGACAAGTTTTTATTTTCTTCTTAACCTGACTGAACTCAAAAGTATTAACGTTTTGAAAAAATGCAAAGCAAGACAATGGTCACGGCCGCACAAATATTTTACAAAGATAATCGCAAAGACAGCAGTGTTTTGTTCATAATTTATAATTACGTTAAGAACTGGATACAAAAATCGAGTTTTTGTGGAATCTGTCGCAGTTCTAAACACAAAAACTTTTGGATTTGGTCGAAAAATCTGCTTTCACTAATGTTGGATGTTCTTATGTTGAACACTAAAGACAGAGCTAAGCTACGACTAAAGCCAACTTGCCAGTCATTGCAACTTTCATAACCAATGCAAAACGAGGCTATATCAACAGGTTTTTTCCAAACACGAGGCTAATACAGTATGGTGACGTTGTAATGTCTTAGAAAACCCTGAATAAAAATGATGGATCAAGAACTAGAAGAAGAGACGGGTTTCCCGCGTGCAGCCATCAAGTCGATTCGATTCGCACGTCACCCCAAATTTGTATCAAAGTTCCTCGTCGTCCCAGAGAGATGCATGACTTGCTCTCTGACTTTTCATGGTGCAATATGCGCACTTTCACAGTGCAAAATCAAATCAATTGCGAAATAAGGAAAAACATTAGAATTTGGCACCTTTCCAGGGCCACCGATGAAGGGGGTAGGGCGGTGGGTGCCATGGCTATCCTACCTTCTTGCAAAACAGTAGAGCTTTTTTGTCGACTATTTTATATTTATCCTTTCTTACCAGCAAAAAAAGTGTGCAATGTTTGCAATCATTTCAGTTTATTCGAGCCACGTTAAAGTGAGATTGATTCTATCTTGCAAAGTTGAAATGTGAAAGTGTAACATCCTCAGATTAAATTTTTCTCGAAAAAACAACAAAAGAATTGCTTGTACTTAAATAGAATAATCCCTTCAGAAAACATTGCCACTTTCCGCATCAAATCAGCGCTTGAGGAGACGACTGAGGAAAACATTGCTACATTCCCTCATCATAGGAAGAGACGACTGGCCATCGGTGCATCGGCACAAGTCGCTCCACCCTACCCATATAATTCCTAAGCCTGAAAAATAACTTGATGGATCCAACATGACAAGCAACTTAAAATTCTGGGCAGGGTTGGGACAAGAAACGTTCATTTTTTCCCAACAGAGAGCAGATTCATCAGTACTACCTTAGATACCCAGGGACGATATGAGAGGAGAAGGAAAACATGACTTTCTTTAAGAGCAGAAACATAGAGAACTGTAAAGAGATTTCTGCAATGTAAATTCAGGCCTAACCTTTGAGAGATCAATACAATGATTAATGATTTGAAGAAGCACACTGAATTTTCCACCAAAGGAAAGAAAAGGACTGGAGAACAAAATGGCGTCTAAAGGGTATTTCAAAGAAGCACGATAAGCCCAAGCAACTTTGATACAATCATCTAAGTCAAGGGACAAACTTTTGTGCGAAAGCCCAAAATATGTAACTCCTACTTCTCTATTACTAAGGCATCAAACGCCTTAGGCTAATTACAAAATTTAAAGCTTACCGCTCAAATCTTGATAATACATTTCAAGCAAAATAATAAGATAAAATTCTACAGTATCCCTTGTAAAATGAATCTTGTGGAACTTCTGATACAACATTTGCTAAGAAATTATCTATGTTGTTTATCTGGACGAATTCATTTTGGCGTTTTGAATATAAATTGTTGCAGCCAACGCATTTTTATCGATTGTTATTTCCATCATTTCCATGATTCATGTTTCTTTAATTAAAAATAATGAAAGCCTCTAAAACCCTGATAATAATTGAATACATAAATACACAGTGTATTTAATACAAGCTAAATCTATGAGATTGCAAAAGATTAAATGTAAACTTCGTCATACTCATTATTGTTTATGCTTCATTGGAGGAGCATTCCTAATGGATTAGGACTGCTTCGATTTGATAAAGACCTTTATCCAGAATCTTGATGAATAAAGTTGGAACTGGTTATCTAGATTTTTAACTTTCCAATTATATTTTTAAGTCGATAGAAGATTCTATTCTTGACGAGAAAGACGTATTAAGACGGAGAATCGTGTCATTTATTTGTTTCAAATAAAAAAAGCGAGAGCGCAAAAATAAAGCGATTTCCATTTTCTTCTTATCAAATTTCTTTCTTAACACAAGCATCAACAAAGCTTAGCTAGCAGTGCACTCTTGCAAGATTGCAGGATATTAATCGAAAATTTAATTTAGCTGCCCGTTTCTGAAATCTGTTTGCCAAGGGCCGCAGAGTATTTTATAGATTGAGAGGGTTAAAAAGTTTCATGCTAAACGTGCTGAAATCCACGAGCAATGCAATTTTAGCCCTCTTCAGTCGCTCCTCCTCTTCCGCGGTAGCTTTTGCATGTGGAAGGAAGATGACCAAGTATGCTAGAAATCTACTTTCTGCAACGTATCACCTTTTTTGTGATATTATGAATTATGCATGACAAAGCGGCAAGTAAAGTGACTAAAATCTGCTGCATTTGAAAGCCTAAAACTCTCTGATTGCCAATCTGATTGCAATTTCTGCATTGTTTTGCAAGCAAATCTAGGGTATTTGGTTTGTTACGATGTTTACCAACAATTAATCATTTTTCTTTTATTATGTGCGTGAATTTAATAAAAAGTCACCGACAGTGATTCCCTTTCACGATCCACCTTTTTTCGTCTACAGTTCACCTAAATCCGTAATTATCCTTCTGAATTCATCATACTAATCTCAAAGGGATGAAAGGGTTGTTAGAGGTAATCTTGAGTAGATGCAAATGCCCTGTCCGTACTGCTGCCTAATTTCTAAAAGTCGACAAAACCAATTTTTTATTCATCGACTTAAAATGACTTACTTTTAGTGACCTTGTTTTATTTTCAATGATTTTGGATTAAAGATTAATGATTTTAATGATATTTATTTTTGATGGCCTACAAACGTAACTTTTGCAACGCTGTAACGCAGGGTTTCTCGCATAGCTCCTTTGCAAATGACCCTTAAAAGAAAATTAGATTACCATTTCCCTAGATTTCAAACAAACTAAATACATAGTTTTAGCTACGACGAAGAGACCTAGACACCTCATCAGAAGCCCACTTGCACCAGCCCACATAGTGTTTGAATCTAAGCATGATGTTTGTGTGCATACCAAAAAGAAATTAAGTTCAGGCATTGGCAATACATGGCGTTGATAAAATATTAAGTTCTAATTCGATTCACTGTAAAAGGGGTCTGTGAGAACTATTTTTTTGCCTTCTAAAGAATATGCCAGAAGGATTTTGAAAACCATAAAGCTAATTCTGAAGATAAAATTTTGCAAAATGATGGCAGCTGAAATGGTACCTTAAAAAGCATTGAAGTAATGAGGTCACAAAAAATATTTTTGGAATTTTTCAATCTTGACCATATTACCCAAAATGCATTATAAACTACTACTAAATGTGGAAAATAATTCAAATATGTTACAAGTTGGCTGAGATATGGCTACAAAAAGTACAGGTATTCCCCATCAAACCTCTTGCAATTTGGTCTTTTTTATGTACCAGGCCATTAGCAAACTTGAAATGAACCATTTCTCATCCAATTTTGAACATATCACACTAATTTTGCATAGTGAAAGGTATTTTATGCCGTTCTTTGAGGTTATATTGTCAAAATAAAGAATATGATGACCTCACACTTTGGTACTCTATATTTAACTTCTTAAAAATCCTGCATTTGTTTCTTTCGTTTGCTCTATATCTGTGGTGGGCAACCAAATTTGGCCAGTTAGAAAATTTTAAGTGGCCTTCTGACTTTCAAAATTGAATATTCAAAAATTAAAAAGTTTTATGAAAATGATAGCTTGCTGCGTAAAATTATCGATCAACGTAAAATGTTTCGTGTCTGTAGTATTGAAGCCCATTAACAAGCAAAAAGAATGGAGACGTCCACAAGCATTTGTATTTTGAAGCAGTTTTCCTCGTAGATGAAGTTGATCAGGTATAAATACTTCACAAATTCAGAATGAATAAGCATGTAGATGCGCTCTTTCTCTATTGGTTTTGACCTGACTTTGGCAAGCTGGCTAAAGCAGAACAGCCCCATACCTCCATAGATCTAAATTGCAGCACAAATGGGGAATATCATGTTCCGTTGAAATTCTAGTCAAAATTTGGTTGAAATTGGGAGATATAAAGGAAACATCGTATCCGGTGAGGAAACATCGATTATCTGTTGAACCAGGTAAGTTGCAGTTCTGCGTTGATATCTTGATATATTTCTTCATTGAAAGACACTTTAAGATTCTGCCCAGACCTTCCTGGCCCAACCCGCTCCTCCATTGTATGATGTAAATTTGGCCCCCGGGATGAAAAGGCTGCCTGTCCCTGCCCTAAATAAACGCAAAACAGCAATTATCTTGCATCTGCAAAAGTAATATGTTCCAGCTGGACAAACGAAAGTCAAGTTGCTTACCAGCGATCAATTTGAGTTGAATCTTGTGATAAAATTTTGCTAGCGTATTTTAGAAGAGATCTAAAGGTATAAATTTTCCACTGAAAATAGTAAGCCTACAATTAGAATGATAATAACTTGAGGACCAAACGTTGCAGAAGATGCAAATGAGGATCCATGAGCTTATTACTACCAAATGCTGGGTCGTAACTTCAAAAACAAGTTGAAACACTTTTTTTATTGACATCATTTTCCCGAAAATAGAAATGAAAGGCCTGGCCACGTGTTTCACAGATGACGTCAATGACAATAACTATTTGATACAACACAGAATATTGATCTATCTACGTCACTACTCATTGGATTTTCGGACGACGGAGGAGAAAATTCATAGACAAACCCTTTGAAAAGATAAAAACACCAATCAAACAAAGAATGATAATACAAACAATGAAATAAAGCGGAAATATGACATTTTGAAACTTGCTATAATGATGTAAAAGAACATATACCTCTAAACTCAGATGAATCTGTTGTTAATCGACTGAGATGTGGTCCTTGTTCTTACATTTATCAACCAGGCAAATCTACAGCAATCCATTTGCCATCTCGTGCACTTCACTGACTACACCTAATTTAGCATATTTAGACGCCTTTTGCATTCTTTCTGGTTTTGGGGTAAGAATTTTGAAGTTTAAAAAAATTGATTTGCTTTGATGATATTTTTTTGCCATCCCTAAACTGTGCTGATATGATGGGTCTCCCATATGCTCTACCACGGTTTTAGAAAAACTACGAGGACCATCGTGGCTGAACAACGATCAGTAGGGGGGCGTTCAACCATCTTCTTTGAACCATCTTGAAAGTAGCACTGAATACAGTCAGTATTGTATGTGGTTAGAAGTTCTGGAATCCTTTGTTCTGATTCTTCAGTGATCAGCCAGAAGCCTTTGCCCCAAAAACTGTGTGATCCTTGATCTTTGCACCATGCACTAAGAATGCTTTAATTTCCCAAACTTTAATTTGAATAAACAATATGGAGAAGGAATAAGAATTGATAAAGCAAAAGTACAACTTTGTACACGAAAATTAAATATTATTGCGATGTATCGATCATAACTTTACATCAGGAGAACAACAATATATACACTATGTATCTATGGAAAATAAAAATTTTCTCGACCACGCCCTTCAACGGAAAACGCGGGAAGCTGTTTTTTAGTATTTTTTATTTAATTCGAAATTCATGTAAAGGAATTTTCTCCAGCAGAGCTTTTTTTGTTAGGGGGTTTTTTTGCCAGAACGAAAATCGAAATCGATCTGTTCAATCCCCCCCAAAAGGATTGTAGTAAAAGTTCCAATTATTTTGCATGCAATGTACTTAATCTGGGGATATTGAACCTCTGTAGTACCATTTTGCATATTTTGACTGCGTAGTTCTTAGTCGAAATTCATCCCAAGGATTTTAAGGACTTAATTTGTCCATAATCGTATGCATCATGATTGATCAATCAAACAGGATAATGCTTTCATCACTCAACCCGTCAGTTATCCTTCTGCGATACTTAAACTTGTTTTCAGGTTAGGACAGCCTTGTTTGCTTAGTGTTTGCCTATTGTTTGCCTGGTGTTGCCTAGTGTTTGACTGGGCCTTGCTTCTGCTTGTCCCGTTCATACCAATGATTTTAATAACACATGAATTTGCTTTTTAAGCAATACAGTATGTTGTTAGAGTATGTTTTTTAAGCGACACAATACATTATAAAGCATATGCTGATGACCATCAACGTTATGAGATAAGATTAAACTTACATTCTGCTGCTTATCCAATACAGCAAATATGTTTCGAGCAACCCAAACAGTGTTAATTCCTGCAGCGTGTCGTCCCTCTGAAACTTAAGAAAATATCAGGTACTTAGATAAGTCAAACACAAAACGTAAACAAAGAAACTGAAAATCTAATGTTTTGATAACAGGAAATCTGATGGCTCTCTATACTGAAAAATGAAACTCAAAAACTATTTTTTTCGAAAAATCCGTCCAATATGAAAACCATTATATGAAAGGTGAATCGCTGGGTAGAGGAATTTTCACATCTAGTAAGCAATGCTACATATCACATTACCTTACTACGTATGCTTTAAAATGCACTTGCTATTGCCATACGTATCAGCTTACTGAAATGAGGGTAAATGGGTTTTGTGTGTCAGCATTTGTGTGTCACTCATTTGCTTCCACTAATTCCCTCCAAATATTAGACTTGAGTCTATTGTTATTTAGGGTATATTTTTCTGAAAATTTTTCAAAAAATATTGCCAGAATAAAGATGATTTTTAACGGTGCCACAGCACACAGTACTTCAGAGCATTGTTTTGGTAACGTATCTCCTGATTTCTGTAGTGACTTGACATTAAATTATTCCATTCAGATATTTATATCAAATAGTCTTTTCATTTCAGGCTTGATAAACCATATTGGAATTATCAAGCATGGCAGGATTCAAAATGCCTATTGAATCTAACGAAAACTACCAATTATTCAGTGGATTTGAACTGAACTCGTTTGATTCCATCCACTGCAGTGTTAACGGCGTAGATGCTACTTAAAATAACTTCCAACATGCCTCAAAAGCATCTAATATATTGTAGAAAGAAGAGGTTCTATGGAGGAGTCTTGAAGTAAATAACTTGTAATTTTGGTCATTGATGTTCATTAAAAAGCAGATAAAGTCTATTGTGCACATAAGGGATGTTGTCTTTTAAGTATAGTTCATGGAAAGCTGAACATTTATTTGTGATTTTATTGCTGTTAACAAAAAAGTCAAGCTGTCGGTCTTTTTGGCAGTATCAATCTACGATTCTAGAAAAAGAGATCCATAGTAAATTACATCGTTGTTGACAACCGATTTAGAAGTTGGGATACGCTTGTTGTCAACTTTGTCAATTTAGTTACAGTTACACCATACAAAACGTGTCTCCAACAATTGCAACATGATTTCATTGGAGACGTTTTTGTGTCAAAACGACTTTAATCTTTTCATCAATTAAATTTGATATAAAAAAATCATCCTTTTGAATTCGGGTTTGAACCAAAGCAGGGAGGTCTCCACCCATCACCGTCGCAAAAAGACAGAGAAAGAAGTCATCTTTTACAATAAATTTTTATTACAAAAGACCATATTTGATAGATCTCAGAATCCTCCCATCAAACTACATCACTTCTGATGAAATGTAGCTGTAACATTTTTTCGAACTCTATACTAGAATAAAAGCACCAAACCAGACCGAGCTCAAGAGTTAGACAAAGAAGTAAGAAAGGAATGGGTGCAGTACTCTTCAAATTAATCATTCCCAGAACTAAATAAAAATATGCAAAAAAAAATTTTATTTTCCTGGCATCAAGAACTGGAATGATTTTCCTGAGAACATTCGAAAGAGATGATCAATCGAACCAACGTTTGCACTCACAAGATTTAAAAACGACTCTCTGATGGAGCAGTGGATTAGATTGTTTTATTTTTTACCGTCAAATGAAAGTTCTTAATCGGTTATCAGCAAGTCAATTTTATCTGCTTAGAGGATAAATGATAAACGAAAGTAGAAAAAAATTCTCATACGGTCTATTTAAAAGGAAATAACATTGCGGAGACAGGAGAGAGGTGGTGAAATAGTAAAGCTCTTTTCGCCACATTTTTACCATTTTGTCAGTGAATCCACTGATCTAAAACAATTAGAGTTGAGAATTTAGTCGGTTAATCCATCAAAGATAGACACAGCTTCCCTCCAGTGCTTGAGAACTGGAGTGATGGTGCTTTAAAACAAATAGCTAGAACACAAAAACATTATCAGTACAACCTGCTGGATTAGAATTGAAAAACTGTCTTGCAGAATTAGTTTTGCAATAGAAATTTGACTATTCTCTGTTAAGTTGCTGGTAAAAGAACCAAAACAACATAATGTCCCTATTGCAAATGCAGACTATGCGAAAAGAAAAAACAGGTTAAACTTTACGAAATAAGAAGATTTGAATGTTTTGATAAGTGTAACGTTTATAAAATTTGTTCTGTAAGCTCCTTTACATGTTTGGCATTGGCCCCGCCTATTGGTCGGGAAGATGAAGCACAAGAAGCCACGAAATAAGTTTCAATTTATCGCCTTTTGAAGTGTTTTAGCAAAATGTTTTCAATTTAAAAGAATCTTAAAATCTGTTATTGAAAGTGCTGACAAAGGATTTCAATACTTGTTCAGATCAACTCCAGCTTCAGTTGGCTGATCTCTCCTAAATGCATCATTACCAAATACTTCCATCCTATTCCGCCCTATCACGTGAAGATTTTAGCTCCGATAGCAAGCAACCGGCTTGATTATTTGTGTTCGGATTTCGGCCATATGCTTACTGTAAAGGACTCTAGAATGTGTGACTGCAACTGTGCGACTTGAAAATTAATTGTAGATTCAACTGGGACCTTGGTGGACAGATAATTCGATTTACAAAAGAAAAATGCAAAGAATAATTATCCGAAACAAATGATTAGTCAAACTATGACGTAACACATGCAATATCTAATTGTAAGATCGAGAGGCCAGCACGAAAGAGCGGCTGTTAAAAGCTTGAAATAAAAGATTTCAGGCAGGTAGCATGCAGTACGATCTGATAAGCGACATGAAAACATGATAAAGCACAGTTTGCAAAAACAAAGGTCCTCGGCGTTAGTGGCTTTCTTTCTAACAGTTGGTGACTTATAAGCCATCAAAAACGCAGTTGTATGAGAGAAAGCTGCAAGGTTAGTTGTGTAGGACGAAATGCAGCAATTCAAAAATAGTTTCGTATTCCCTCTAAGCTTGTGGCATTAATATTTAAAAAGAGTAACAGAGTCTCGTTCATATGCGTAAAAACAAAAATCATTTCGGCTTTATTTAGAGAAACTGGACAATGTGCTTTTGTTTTCAATATCCCTTAAAACTTTCAAAAATGGCCTTCTGTTAAGCGAATAATGTAAAGCTGTAGAAATACTGCAACAGCCATGCAGTCATCAGTTCGTACAGTGGATTCTTTGTTAGGCAGAAACAAGTTGAAACAAAGGTGACTGTTTTGCAATTTCTTCCAAGTGTTTATGTCTCCGTATTTCGTATTTCGTAAGTCGACATTGTAAAAGACTTGGAATACTGACAGAAATTATATTTTACTGAAAATCGGAATACAATACTTACGTTAGAAACGATGAAATTTTTTCTCGACAAATGTCAAGTCTTTCTTAAAAGAATTTATATTCTTACTTTTTTAATGAATTATCTAATCCCAATAACTGATTAATCACTAGATTCTGAACTTCCACTAGATTGCCTTTTAGTTTTACCGACTGTTCGTTACATGTAGTTGGTTTAGAGGGAGTTCGTTTGTTACATGTAATTCGAACAAATGCGGCGACGAAATACGAAGATCGGAGTATCATTCTTCTTGATAAAACGTCTATAGATTTTTGCAAGAGTAGAAACGACTTCAGTTTGAAAACTGCCACAATACTTGAGCTGACCCCCGGATAGTTGGGCAGGTGCTAATGCACTAGAGTGGTTGGCTTTTTATCAATTGCATTTTTCTCGGTTACCTTGAAATCATACCGTCAGCTAGCTAAAGCGATTTCTCTTCGTCTTGTTTCTTATTGCAGCTGCATTTTTCTGTCCTGAGTTTCAGACTTGACTTGATGTCTTTGGCATAAACACGGACGACGTAGCATTGCTTATAATCGCTTGAGGTGAGTTTGTTTTTGGTATGTTAAGGATCGTTATTTCTTGCCACCTTGATTACAGAAACATTTTTCATTGTAGAAACTTGTAGGTCATTGTGGAATATTTAATCTGTCGTTTCTAAGGCTGTTTTTTTAATGTTTTTGCGTTAATTTCTGTACTGATTAAGTTAACGGCCACCTTAACAAGTTGTTGCAAAGAACCCAATTATCTTCATGTCTTGCGAGGGCTTGTTGTGAAATAAGGAAGGGTTTGAAAGTAAATCTAGCTCATTTTGCGACCAAGCTTCAATGATCTTGCTTTATTGTATTTAGAAACAAAGTATAAACCACGTTCTGAACTGAGTGAATCATGAACAGTCAGAACAGCTTATGCTCTTTGACTTACAGATTATTTGCTAGGAATGAGTTAAAAGCATTTAAAAAAATTCTATTGAAGATTCCTAGATTTAGAGATCAGCAATACTAACGATCCTAACAAAATATTATTGAATTGAAATGTATGGAAACGATTAACGCGGCAACATTTAATATTGAGATTTGTTGAATGGAATATAGGTTAAGATCAAAGTAGTTAATGAAATGAGAGCATTGTGACCAGGGCTACTAAAAATAGCTTCCTTTAATGACAAAGAGACTGGCTATGCGTGAAGTCTTCATCTCTTCAAATACCTGCTATAAGGAATGAAGTACTAGAATACAGTGCTAAACTTAGAGACAATAATGAGGATTTTGGCAGCGGCTGCTTTAGCTACGGTTACGGTAGCGGCTTAAACTATAACAGTGGCTGCGTCAACGATGGCGGTGGCTGCGTTAAACGACATCTGCAACGAAAGCGGAGAGCGGCGGACGAAAAAAACGGTGGTGATTTGATGCTGTTTTTTACTTTGTGCGAATCCTTACATTCTTTGCAACACGAGAAAGAGTAAAAGTGATCTCGAATTCTAAAAAGCAGCGAATTTTTTCAATAGAGTTCGTTGTCGGCACCTTCGAGAAAGATGTTTTTATCTAGATGAACGGCTAACGTAAGATGTCAAGGACGACCTTCACTTTGCAAGATCGACTTGGCGTAGACTGGTTGTTCACTGGCATTGAACAAATCAGAATGGCTGAAAATTTCAGAAATTTAGAAGAAATATTGGCGACCTAGGTGCAGTTAGGAAGTACCGTTTTTGATCTATTAAACGCCTGATCGTATACTAAAAAGTTTTGCTTTTAGAAGGGGCGACTCTAGGATAGGGGCGACTACTAGAGATGGGGGTTTTTAGCTTTGAGAAAATAGTGGATTCAAATGCCTTCCATAGCTCTTTCTCTGAAGAAGAAGAAAATCAAGAAGAAATGTTTCTAGCCATTTCAATGTTGACTGGATTCAAAGAAGAAGTACTTAAGGCATTCTGTGAATTTGTTTAGGGAACTGGATGTTGTAGACCCGGAGACGTTTCGTCGATTTCATTGCTGGGACAAGAAACTTTTAAAATATTCTGTTAGAAGTTGCTCTTTGTATACGGAAAGAAAATCCAAGAATAAGACCGTCCATTTTTGCTCATCAAGAGAGAATAGATCTGTGCTATTGATGGTGCGCATGCGCTTTATTGCCCAGTCGTAAGGAAGAAAACTGCCGTCCCAGCACACAGCAAGCAATGTGTCACGAATGACAAAAATATCAAACATGTTAGACATTTTACTTTTTTCACGAATGACAAATTGGTTACGCACAGACGCGCCGATCATAACCGAGACAAGGTCTGTGACCAAGATGTCTTGCTTCATGAGCCAAGGCAAAATCATAATGTATTTAACCAAAAGCGCTTGGACATCGCCGGCAAAAAAATGCTGTTTCAGTTTTCAAAACAGTGAAAAGTCGAAGAAAAAATTGGCGATAAATGGCCTGCTCGAAAAAGAGAAAACGGAGGACGGTTTAAAAGATGATTTTTCCCAGAATGGGATCTTCGTGATTGTTAATGCAGGTGGAGCTTTGTTTATTCAAAAAAGCATTAAGCAACATTCAGATTAACTTTGTTTAAAGTAAGCTGTTAAAATTTCAAATGTTTTTAAGGCCCTGTCACTTCCGGGGCAGTCAGTTACTTTCTCTTTAATAACGTCTATCCAGATGTGCCCTAAAATGAATTTTTCGTGAAAACAGCAACAAAAAGACCTGAAGGGTCGAGTGCAATTTACAAATTGCTTATTTTTTTGTTTTTATATGATATAGATTACTGTTTTAAATCACAAGAAAGTATCTATCAGTGAATTATGAGTTTTGCTAGCTGGGACAAGAACGCCCAACACTTTGTTTTAAAAGAGTGTTACTCTCACAATAGTGTTAAATGACTCGTAATAATGATCAATAAATTTGCATTTTTAACCCTTAAAAAAGTTTTTGTTTTCATTTTCAAAAGAGATTAGATGAAAATACCTGGTCAATCACAAAATAAAATAAGTTGTATCATTACAATCAAAATATGCTTGGCTATATTGTTATAATAATAACGATGATAATCATGGTAGTGTGTTCATTATTATGATAATTATTGCAAAGTCAGCAGGGACAGCAAAAGTTTGCTCACTACGGCGGCACTTGATGCTAGCTAGAACGACAGCAGAGGAAAAATCTCTAAGACTAACCACCTGACTGGAGCGCTAGAAGTGCCTCCTGTGGAGGAACAATGCATTTATCGTCAATATAAAAGAGAAGATAATTGCGTTTAAGTTGATTAAAGCTGCACGCTAAACGGTAGCGTTCTTTCAAGAATGAGCAAAATCCGTCAGTGCACTCTGTAATCGTACTGATAAGTGTACAAAGGAACGAGTGACACCGTTCATGGCAAAGTCAGAACAAAAAAGTTTCTTTTGGAATATTCGCCTACTAATTTCCTTGGTTGATATTTGCCTGATGCAAAGTTGAAAGTGCAACAGGATTGCGACTTTGTTATCGGCTATAAGATCTGCATACAAATAGGCAACATTGAATCATGCAGCACAAATGAAGACATATTAGCGAATCCTGGATCAACTATGCATAAATCTAATACTCGAAGTAGATCATTAACGGCACAGCTATGCTTATCTCGTAATTCTGATAAATCTCTTTCCTCTGAGATGCAATTACTCTACCGTTAAATTCTAGACAAAGCGGGATCCATTTTCAGCGTCATACCTCATCGCCCAGCTTCTCTTATAGCAAAGCTTCTGTCCGTAGTCTGACAGGGAAATATTTTTGAAACCCGGTCTTGTACGCTATGGGGTACAAACATGGTGATAAGCGCTATTGTAGTTCTTGGACACAGATATTGGTCCGTCGTAAGTAACATCGTAAGTCCGAGTTTGGAAAGTAAATGTTTAACGACCTCTAAAAAATACCCAGATGACACTAACCTGGGCAATTTAGGAAGAACTTGTAATATATCATTCATTCCACGCGCTTAAATGATGTGTCAATTAGTGATCAACTAAATGAGCTGTCACACTTCTACTACACTTCTATCATCTTTCCAGACACTTTAACACAAATCCGCTGGTATGCGGAACAAGCCGCTTCTTCTCTTATATTTTTCAGATTCACTTCTGGATCTTTTTATTCATTTTATCTAATTGAACAGTATCCGCTACCGATGTGATCCCGAAAGGCAACGAAGGTACTAGAGTATCTGATATCATTTCTTACAGAGCAGGCAGGCGTTTTGCCAATGGAAACTTTCTGCTAGGCAAAGTTATACGCTACAATACTCACACATCTTTATATCTGCCGCCTGAAAATAAAGTCTATCTATTTGGTACTAGATTCGATTTATTCAACTGTTTTGTGACACCAACGCCGTGTAAAGAGGAAACTGGACATAAAAATTGCATTTCTCAAAAATCAATGGCTTTGGGTAGGAGATGAGTGAGGGAAAAGCAATGGCCCCCCAATCAGTGGTCATACTAAGAAATTATACCTAATTCTTATACATCTGACGAAAAATAAACTGGAAAAGTTGGGCATATTAGTCCTTAAAGTATTTTGATATTACACACTAGCGATATTACATATTTCTTCATTCCCTTTAAAAGTGCTGTTAACATTTTGGTTGCTTAATGATACAGCTGGAATTGTGACAATATAATTACAAAGAGTTTTTTTTGCAATTGGATAGTTTGCTCATTTTCAAAAGTGGTGCCCTTCTGTTTAAATAAGGGTTACAACTTATTTCCTTGTTAAAAAAGGAAGCGCTTATTAAAATTGGACTATGCGGTTACTAAAGATAAGAGTATATATAATTACTAGGCTTGTTTGACTTGTTACTTGTTAATTTGCTTGCTTGCTTGCTTGCTTGCTTGCTTGCTTGCTTGCTTGCTTGCTTGCTTGCTTGCTTGCTTTCTAGCTTGCTCTCTTGCTTGCCTTTTTGCTTGCTTGCCATCTTGCTTGCTTGCTTGCCTGCTTGCTTAATTGTTTGCTCAATTGCTTGAATGCTTGCTTGAATGCTTGCACGTTTCTTGATTGTTTTGCTTGGTTCCTGGATTTATTGCTTTCCTGCTATGTTTCTTGATTGTTTTGCTTGCCTTTTTGCTTGCTTGCCTTCTTACGTGCTTGCTTGCCTTCTTGCTTGCCTTCTTGCTTGCTGGCTTGCCTGCTTGCTTAATTTTTCGCTTAATTGCTTGAATGCTTGCTTGAATGCTTGCATGTTTCTTGATTGTTTTGCTTGGTTCCTGGATTTATTGGTTTTCTGCTACGTTTCTTGCTTGCTGTTTGCTTGAGAAATGAAAGCGCCACATCAATCCAATTCAATATTGTAATGCTAAGTTCCACATTTTGAAATAAGCAGAGGCTTGGAATAAAAGTACTTATATCCATGTGCAGATTGTTTTATGCATTTGAAACCAAACTCAAGTGAATCGAGTAGGAGCGCACAGTGGGCACAAGACCCTTGAATCTACTTACAAGAGATAATCAGTTTAGGAAGGACAAGAACTTGAGCACCCAGCGATTTCTAAGCGCTCAAGGATCTACGGATTTTCATTGTCGCTGGTAGGGCTTATTTACAGTTGATTGGCTGCGAAACTCAAGTCTTTAAATTCTAGTCCAAACTTCATGGACTTGAATGTAAACAAACTGTAGGAATCAAAGCAAAACTGGTGGCCGACCTGTTTGCGGTGGGCCAAGGACTAGCGTGCATTTTGTAGCCAAACCAGTCCTTGGTGCTCTTCGATTTGTTATGGTGTGATTCTGACATTGGGAAACGAGAGCCTAGGTCTGTTGTTAAAGATTCTCAATTTTAAATACTTGCTCAAGCATATGTTGCCGAGATTTGGATAATCAAGGTGAGAAATGTTTTCAGTTGTTTTGAAAGCATGATTGTGTCTTTTCAATGTTAGTTGTAAGAATCTGTTAGACAAAATTACTACATTTGCAATGAGATAAACAGAGAGGAATAGCACAATATCAACTGCTGGTTCAAAAATATACCTTTTTGCTGCTGATAGCTTCAAGTATTTATAAAATATAAGATTCTGCGTTAGATTTTATATTTTAAGACCTCAGATGTTCACTGTGACTGAGAAATCCTCTCTCTGTTTTGCCAGCGTTTCAAAATTTCACAACAGTTATTAATTCAGTTAATAAAATTGAATCGATACAGTTTGATCTAAATTTAACAGATTAAATTTGCATTCAAACTTTAGTAACAAACGAAAGTGTGCTGATAACTAAAACATTGAGAAAAATTGGCTGAGAATAAGAGAAAATGATTGAGAGAATGGCATTCGAGAAAAATTGTTTGCAATAATCAAACAAAACAGTGCTATCTTTAGCAATTGATGGGTGTCTAGCAGTGTCTTTGTTTATTGTTGCTTACAATAAGCATTATGTTTCGCAGGTTTTGTCAATAATGCACTCTTTGTTACAAAGCACGAAGCTGTTTCTAAAGTAAAAGACATCGAAATACGTTTTTAGAAGAATTTCCTCTGTTTTCATTCCATATGAAATGATGACAATGAGAAGTCTGTAAAGAAACTTTTCCGTTGAAAAACTTCTTCAAAACTTCTGGTCAGATTGATAAAAGCAATGAAATTCAATATCATAAAAATGTGAATTGATGGTTACTTTTGTCTAGTGCAAATCTGAACGGCGGGATGGCATTCTACAAGATGCTTGGCAACAGGTCTTTTGGTCGTTACGTTGATGGAATTAAACTGCTTGCATAGGCGTACGGGGCGGGGGGCGGGGCTTGGGGGGCTTCAACACCCCTAGATTCTGGCAGCTGATTTTTTCGGGCAAAATTCGGGCAGGAATCTTCTCCAAAAACAAAAAGTATAATGAAAAACTACATGTTGAACATGTTTGAAAATATCTGCGGCTTAAAAGCGTATGTAGAAACTTGTTGACAAATGCTTCGACTATCTAAAATAAGCTGAGGGCTTGGCAAAGCGAATGGAGGAATGTTCTCTGCTGAGCATCTATGTCCACTGCCTTGGCCATTAGTTAATCTTGCAGAAAGTGAGTCAATGAGAAATGGACTTGGTGCTGTTCAAGGTCTCTACAATATCACTAAGGCCAACACCGAAAGACATCTAATTTCAAGAGAAAAGTTGAACATGAACTGTCATTTAGGTAATAGGAACAAAGCGAGACGCACTTGTCTTGCCAGTGGGGGAAGGCAGACGACAGGACACTTATTTTCTTTGCAAGAATAAAGACCCCGAAACCCATCTAAAAAGCAATGTAGAACCAATTTAATTTATTTTACAATGTAATGGATAAAGCTTTGGAAGAAATCTGTGCGCGATTTAGTGACTATCACATTTTATGTGCTTTGGCGTTACAGAGGCTTCAGGGGCCCTAAGCACAAAACTGCTACGAGACTTCTATTCACGGACAGCACGAAGATCACATTAAATGGTGTAGAGCATGTCAAACACGATAGAAAAAGATAAAAATGAGAATTATTTTCTCGTTAGCTAGGGAGAACTGAGTTTTAGAGCTTCGGTTGAGGAACTCTCAGAGTTGAAGAACTTTAAAGTACCTTGGGCCCCTTTTAGTCGAGGGCCCTTGGATGTTTTCAACGACTGTGTCACGACACACTAGTTTGCCTTGAGGTAGTGCCGTGGAAAATTTTCTAATTTTAATTAATTGGTCTATAAAATTGAAAAAAAATTATAACTATCCGCAAATAATATGCCGTTGATAGAAAAAGCTGAAAAATGCCGAATCAAGGTGCTCTAAACTGTGTTACGCCACAGGCCCGTGATTAGGGAATGCAAGCGTGAATGCTAACCCTTAAACAGAAATCATCTGGCTTGCTCCTTCTACAAGTTGATTATGAGTTTCTGACCTCCTAGAAATGGAACACAAACTGTTCAATTATCACAAGAATAGGCAGGTGAGCAAAAAATGCGTGAATTGCTGAGAATTATGCAAATCATATTCACAAAAAATATCGATAAAATGATCTATATATTTCGTCGCTGTCGTGGAAGAAATTCGCTTTTTTGATGAAAATGTGTAAAGTTTCAAAAATACTTATTAGTTAACATAATTTTAATGACGTTGAATTTTAATCATTTTTTGACTAATATTAGAAGCTCACATGTGTTAAAGTATACTCCGTATTTGGGTGTTATTATATTTCGGGCAAAAAAATTCAGCCCCCCCCCCTATCTGAACTCACCCCGTACGCCTATTAATGCTTGCATCAGTCAGTTACCCATAAATTCTTCACTAAGTTATAGTTCTTCACTAAATTCTTCAAATTTGCTGGTACCATAGAAGAAAAGAAAAATTTGAACAGCACAATTTCAGAACATTAATAGCAAAAGGGATTGTTCTTTTTCTGATATGTGCACTTACTTCATGAAGCTTCAAATAACTCTTGATGTTCTCAGCTGTAAAATGAGCCACAGTAAGGGCTTAACAGAGTGAAATTCAACACAGCGAGCAAATATGATGTGATATTGCCCACCCATTGAAACTCTGAGGGCCCGGAGAAGCTCAACGCTAGTCATCCCACTCTCTAAGTGAAGTTGTTTATTGGACAACAATATGTGAGCTTCAGGCATGAGAGAATAAGGCAACACCGTATGTCTTTTCCTGTTCTTCGATTTATGTGGTGAATAAGAACTTGCAATAAGATTTCATGATATATTGCATGAAACATAATATATTCATGACATGATATATTACAAAAAATAAAGATAAATTTTTTCATATGTTTCTGGGGTTTGTTGGGGATTGGCGACACTAAAGGTGATCGGGGCGGGGTTTGGTAAGCCAAGAATACTATTCCTAAAAGGCAAAGAAATAAAGTTGGTCTGAAAAGTTTCTTTCTGATTTGGATTTGGAAAGGTATGTTTGCATTGCAAAGAAACTAGTAGTCATGTTGTTGAATGTGTTAAAACGATGGAAGTGTGAACAGATGGTTGTAAAATTACTCACGATTGCTGTTAGTTAATATCAGAATAAATGCACTGAAAGCAACATTGCACTTCTCTGTAGCTACGCGATAGAGATTAGAGAGTAACGAAGCAGAAAACAGCGCAAAGTAGAGCGATATCAACAGTTATACAGGGCTTTGCTCCGAAAAAATAAAACATAATCTTTATTAATCGAGAAGCACTCGTTAAATGTAGAAAGATTAGTGATAAAGTTACCAAGGTTAAATCCACGACTAAATTGAAATTAATCGAGTGCTGTGAAAAATTTGTCATATTTGATCAACATTCTTTCCAGAATGTAGACGAAATTAATAAATTAGGAACTAGTTAATTATTGACGAAGCAAAACTGACCCAGTTCGCAATTTTGGGCTTTTGATACGAATGAACAACTTCAAAATGAATGCAAAGCGGGGTGAATAAGCTGACTTACAAAAACTATCAACAAAGGTAACGAGAAAAACATTTAACAATGGAGAGGTTAGCTAAGAAAAAAATGTCGTGTTTTTTGTATGAAAGCATCTGGCAAGAAGAAGGAACACAATTGCTCAATACACAAAAATCATTGCTGATAAGAATATTACTGGATGAAAGGATGGAATTTCCCAAAAATTCTTTTCATAAAGTACTGAAAATGATAAATAATAATAAATCGAATTCTATACAGGATAATCTATCAGTACAAAAATGTACTGTTGTCACTAGAGTCCTGCTCCTAAAGTTTAATGAAAAACAAATTCTTTAAAACAGTAAAATCATTAAAATCATCAAAGATATAGTCTATTTAGGCCCATAGTTTACACATTATGTTTTGAGAATTTATGTGTATCAAATAGATGCCGAAAACGTCTCCAATACTAGTATAGAAGAGTGAATGTTGTATTCTCATATGGTCCAGTTAGAGTTTGTCATTACAATGGGTTTACAGTTCTAAAAATATTCTCCGTTAAGCTGTTGAGAGGTTTATTCATGACCTAAGTTTCGTTTTATTAGTTTTTTATTTTCCGTTGCTCTCCATTGTAGAAGTGCGCTTTAAGATTCGCCTAATTGACTTTGGAGGAAATTCGAGTTAGGTTTTTAACCTTTATGCAGCATGATTTGGTTAACATCTTAAGTAAAAAGAAATAGGATTTATTATCGTGTTTTGGTGAAAAAAAGATAATAGCGAGTTCTGGAAACGCTCTAAAGCAAACTTAGTATGATTCTGGATATTTATATTTTTATTAAATCAAGTATTTTGCATTAAAAAATGTTTTCTTATTAACAGTAACCGAAGTAGGTCAAGTTAATAAAAAATTGATCCACTAGTGTAAAAAGTTGGGCATCAATTATAAGATAAAGTAGGATTGATTTATAATGCATAAGGCAATAAAGATAATTGTGGAAATTCATGATCTCACTTTATCCCTGCAATTCTTCAAAATATTTCATCAGTGTTTTAATATTTATGAACTTGATTACTTTGTTTTGTTTGTTCAACTTGCAAAAGAGAAAGATCTGATGAAGGCATCGTATTATTATTTACTATTATGTATGATTATCAATTGACTGTAAGATCCTTATTGTTCCTATGAACAATAAACGAATAGGAAGTGAATGAAAAATCAAACATTTTTAGATATTTTTTTTGTAATTCTTTTATTTTTTTATGTGCGATTCTGTAACAAAATAAACTCTACAAATTATTGGTATCTTTTCTGCATGTAAAAATTGAGCCAAAAAGGTTTGGAAAATTGACTTAAAATCATTCGAGAAACAAGATCTTAATGGAGAACCTAGGATTATAAGCATAACCATAACCATACTGATCGTTAGAAACAACTGAGATAATAGTATGCCCATTTTTAATAATTTTCTTTGAGTATCATTTCAAAGAAATTGCTTGTCGAAAGACATTTATTCTATACATTGATGACATTACACAAGTATTCAATGTACAAAATCAGTATTTGCAAACATTTATAAAACATTTGCTGGGCATTTTCTGTCTGTAAAACGTGCCAAAAACTCGCAATATGTTTCGACATGTAACAGTTAATTAAGCACTTTCCATTCATTTTTGCTAATGCAGCTCGCATTCCCTGAAAGGAGAAAACGTCGTCTCGTTTATTGAAAAATTTTCTCTTTATCAGACACTTGGTATTACCATGAGCTTTACTATACATCAAAAGTAAGAATATCATAAGACATTTACACCCAGAACACACATCGGTCATATGGCAAGGGCAGACAGTCACAAACACAGATAAATGTTTGTACAGATTTGTACAGAAAAAATACAGATAAATGATTAAAATAAAATATCACATAATACGTAATATCATCATTATTATGTGAAAACTAAGGGTCATTCATTCCCCTATCAATGATTCTGGATTAAAATGGCAGGTAAATATTTGAGCAGACATAGGGCTCCCAGGCGTCAAGCGCTTACCCTTTGATTAAATCCACACTATTTCTGTCACTTCGAATTCTATGTCCCAGCAGTGGCGTACCCAAGAGGGGGAATAGGGGGTTCCGGACCCCCCCCACTTTTCTAAAATATGATCCTCGAGATTTGTCCAAAAACGATGTAAAACTCATTGGGGGGGGGGGGGGTGTAGTATACTGTATGTTTGTGTCAATAACAATTGTAAAATACTTTGCTATTTACTGTAGTTAACATAAAGCAAATAATGGCGGAAAATTTTGCAAAAAGAGCATTTCCCCGCATTTGCGAGTGTTTGAAGGGCGTGGTCCGAAAAATTCCGGGGACTACGCCCCAGATCCTGCCACTACTCCGGCCCTGGGTACGCCACTGTGTTCCAGTACTCTGTTATACATTCCATTCAGATTCAAGAGACGTTGAAATGACAACAAACAGAGCAGCGAAGAGAAGCCGTTACGCTAGAACAGAGAAAGTTTTTCACCTGGCTGCCATAATTTTGTTCTTAAGTGCACAAAATGACAGGAGGTGCGCATTAGCAGTAAACCTCTTACTGGAAGAGGCTTTTCCTCAGGAGTTACGCCTATCCGTCGTAATTTGCGATAATGATATTTCAGAATCGTTATGGATTATTTTTGATCTGCATGTGTCTTGCTCAACGTTTAAAGTAACGTGTTGCGAGCAGGTGAAGATCGACCATTTGTAAGTTTCGACTCCCATTTACTGTCGTTAAAGTCAGTCGTAAATGTGACGACAGGGTTTTATTGCTCTTAACAGGGTGAACTACAGTTGGCAAGGATCCCGCTCACAAGGAGACATCAGAGGGAAAGGTAAGGATTCAACAAATAATTCCATATATACGTAAGGAGATCGTGGTTTATAGCTTCCATATGTCAGATTTGTGTTGTATTTCCATTAAAATGAGCAATAAACATGCAACCCGTGAAAGCTTGCAACCGAAACATCAAGCAACATACTTGCTGCGCTTGGCATTGCAAACAAGATGTCTTGGTAGGCTGTTTACGTTTTTACACTATTGATTGATCGTGAACAACATAGGCGTAGAAAGATTGGATTAGGTGGCATCAGCCCCCCTAGTTGGACACAAGCCCCCCTAATTGGACACAACTTCGCTACCGAAATGATGTCTCTTTGTTTTGACACCCGGACAACATAATGCTGCCCACAACTTTGTACGAAGCATTTTCTATCATTAATGAAAAGGAAAAGTTAGCAGTGTACCACATCTTAGACTACAATATACCAATGGATGAGCTTATAGATTTAGAGATATAGTAAATGTTGCTAATTGTGATAAAAAAGAAACAAAGCAGGGGAAAGAAAAAAGCCAAAATTTAAAGGGGATTATAGATTTTTCTTTGAAAAATGCAGCTGGTCATTAAAACAAAATTAGGTTAGCTGTCAACACGAGTTTTGAAAGTGTGCTTCTTTCAATAATGTCATTTTGTCCGTCAGAAAAAATTGGGGAATTGCGGTGTTGTCAAATCAGTCTTCACTCTGGCAACCACTTCACTTATTCGACAGAAAATCTTGAGTTTGTCTTTTTTCTAATTTGTGGTTTTAATGCATTAAAACTCGGTAGTGCTCTCAGTCATATATTTAGAAAGCTACGCTATGTGGTGTATGAAATAGGTATCCGGAAAACAGTAATTTTCATTATTTAGAGAACTAGGAAAAGGTCTCATGGATGGCAGCCATTTTCAAAATATTCAAATCCATATTCTCTTGGAGAAACAAAAGGATTTCCATTATGCAAAAACCATTATGCCATCACCTGCTTAATACACAAAGAATAAAATGAAAATTCAGCAGCAATATCGATTACAGAAACGTCTGTGATCAGCACATGATATTAAATGCCAATCCTTTGCTATAAATTTTATTGCATGCCCCAATGAAGCCTCCAAAAACGAGTCAGGGGCAAAATTTAAAGCTGTGATATAATTTTATCTGTTGTCGAAATAATGTTTTCTTGTATGAAATAATCTTAAAATAACATGAGGCTCTTTAAAATTTTGTCAGACACAGTGGTAACAAAAAAGAATATAAGCAAATATAAAAGTAAAATGTATGGCCAGTTTATGCAAATTTCTTTTATCAACGTTAATAATTGAAGCTAAAACCAATCCAAGTTCATCTTGAAGTAAAGCAAGGTCATTTTTCAAGCAAGTCGCGCCAAAGATAGATGTGCTTCAATTGGAAAACAAGACACACTTAGTCTGTAACTCCATGAGAAAGTAACCATCTTGCGTTGAAACAAAACATATATCAGGCTGCATTTCAAAGATGAAGTTATTTAAATAATGCAAACATCATACAAGGGTTGGGTCAAAACTACACATCGTTGGATAACAGAGCTTGATTCGTTAATCTAAAGACGTTGCGGCTTCTGTTTCAGTGCGCAATTGGATTTACACTTAGAAAAAGCGTCAAATTTAAAAAGTCTATAACAGGTGGCAGTATGGAAGAATTTTACGAATAATCTCATTTATAACTCAAATAATATTGCGACCGATATTTCCATGGACAATCTATTTGCCTTTCTCTGTGGTATGGGTGTCGTCTTTGAGTCTTGAATCGCGAGTATCTTGAGCAACGAGATCATCAATGGTCGCTTGATATAATTTCAAAGTAAGTATTTACTGTTTGTAAGCATTCCTTTTTGTATTGCACTCTTTTCGTGAAAACGGAAAGCTAGGAACAGTTGGAATAATTTTGAAAGATGTGTCTTGGTCGCAATCATTAAATATCTTTATATCATATAAAAGCCTTCTTTTTTGAAAAAATGTGCTTTGGAACGTCCCCCTAAAAAGGTGCTTAGAAATGTTAGTTCGCTACTCAAAGAAAAACAAAGGAAATTAAAGCATTTTGAATTTGGATCAAATCATCCCTGCTTCATTATTTGTATCACTTTCTTGTAATTAAAAAGGAACAGATTTTGCGTTGATGCACATACCAAATATTCTTCAATTTTACAACAAAACAATCGTCATGGCCTGGCCACCGCTGGGTTTAGAAAGGGTTTTCTAGCCACTGAATCTTTTATCGATATCATAAATCTAAAGTCACAAACCATTCGGAATGTAGTTCTTTGTAGGATTCATTAAAAGAGTTAGTATTTTCAGAGAAGTGTTAAAGAGCTTCATACAAAAGACACGCTTGATTTAGCTTTCGATTCAATCTCGATGAATTTATCACTTTCCAACAAGAGAAGCAGGCTTCGGCTGGAAGTATGTGGTGTGGACAGGCAAATAGGGAGGATTTGCCAAGAAAATTTTAGATTCCACGCCCCCTTAAGTGCTGGAAACGCCCTTTTTTAAAAACATTGCAATGAAAGCGGTGATGTTTTCTCCTCGGCTTTATTGCTAACATATCATATAATGATGACATGTTCGACACTCTTCTGAGTTTAAAACGTCATAGTTTTTTATCTATGTTCTAACGTTTTAAACTCTGAAGAGTGTCAGACCACGAAAAGCTTTAGTTTACTCAAATGTTTCCTTTTTTCAAAGCCATTTTCAAGTTTTGTACCATCAAAAGATTGGTGACATGTTCCTTTCATTCCTTTTATGGTTAAAAGTGGGAGTTTTCAACAACATGCAACTTGTAACGCCTTACATTACTGAATGCTTAGCCTTCATTTTCAACACTTTGATTTCCACTAGTCCCTTTTCACAGGCTTGAAAAACAGATAGGGTTTCACCTATTTTCATGAACGAGGATTTTCATTATAGATCTAATTATAGCCTATCTCGATAATGCCAGCAAATAGACAACAGTTTACTATGGTAAAGGTGTACCCTGAGGTTAAAACAATCGGCATAGGCGTACCGCAAACCTCTTTCCTTGGCCCTTTCCTCTTTCTGGTTTGCATAAATGATGACCACATGCTGTATCAAACAGTTCTGTTACAATGTATGTTAATTATAAAAGCCCCTCCATGTATACTAAAGCTTGGCTGTGAATAAGGATCTTCAAAACATCGATACGTGCTTGGTTGGGATAAACTCTGCAAGGGTCCTAAAGGCCGACTTACTAACTATCAAAACACAATTCTCTGCCCAGCTATTTAGATCTGGTTTGGCGGGCAATAGAAATGCCAAAGCAAATAAAGAAGACTTTTCCTTTAAAAAGAATTTAAAAGCAAATATACCAGCATCACAGAACTGAACCCTCTATACTAGCTTCTGTGGCAACAATGAAATCAATAGATCGCAAAGGCTTCAAAACAAAGCAGTAAGAATAACACCAGGGCCTAGCCACGATGCTCCTAGTGATCCTTTATTAAAAAGTCTATCACTAAAAACTATCAAGGAAATTTTAGTTACAGGCACAGAACCTTTGGTCTACAAATCGCTAAACAGCCAGGTCCCCGAATATTTGCAAAACATTTTCACTAGAAGCCAAAGTTCGTAAAGGATCCTAAGAAACTCACAAGAGAAACTGAATTTACCCTTTTGAAACAGAGAATCTAAATTTCTTGGAAGAGACTATCAAGAAATGTCAAGCAGTTATATATTATACTAGGCTTTTGATTTCATAACTATTTGATTTTATACATATTTTCTGTTAATTGTTACTAGTAATTTACTTTTGTATTCTGGTAATTTGAGTTGTAGCCTATGGCGGCTCTGTGAAAAACAGCTCTGCTGAAGTTAAAGAATTATTAAAGAATTGAAAGACATACAGAAAGACAGACAAATGAATAGTTTAGACTTTGACCCAATCGGACTGAATTTCAATTCCCTTTGGATTTCTATACCTTATTTAACTTAAATGTCTCTAAATAGTCAGAAAACTGATGCAAAACCAGCTCTTTCTAGCCTGTGTTTCAGCCCTTTAACTTGATTTGTTTTTAGGGCCTAGGTTTTAGGGTTTAGGGCCTAGCCCTTTCTATCACCAAGGCAAGGACAGATAGTATTGGAAAGAGATTGGGGAGATACCTTTCTGCTTTAAATTAAAAAGGCATTTGAGGACAAATTACAACTGACATACATTTGAAAAAAGGAAATAAATTTTAAATCAATTTTGTGTTTTCAAAAATCAATAGAAATCAATTCCTCTTCTGGAATGATTTTCACGTAGACCTAATTTTCTAGCCTTAAGTTGTGTTACATCTCTCAAGCTTGGAACCGAAACAAATTTCTTCGAAAAGCAGTTACGATCGTTTTATACAGGGGCAAATTTCTATCTTTGCAAGCATTTTCTTTCTAGCTTATGACAATTTCTTCTGACAACTTAAGCCCAGTAAAAATCATTTCATTTATGTAGACAGTAAATATATACACCCAGCATTCCTATTTCTCATTGAATTGAATTCCAGTTGCTTCTGCATCATACTGATTGTTGCATTCATACTGATACAGCAATATTTTGATAATACATTTCATCAATATTTAAATATGGGCTATCAAAACGATACGTTGGTGTCAATTGCATCTATATCAAAGCCACATTAATAATTTCTTCAATGGGTTCCCTCTTCCCTGTTGTGAAGAAACATTGTCACCTGAGAACATTCAAACAAATCATCTCGAGAACCACAGCTTCATTTGTGGTTTTGTTGCCTAATTTTATTTACAAGAAAAAGCAAAAGCATCGACATGCAAGAGATGCCAATTGGATCTCTTAAGCTTGAGTGGTTTGCTCAGATAATGAAGTAATTTGATACAACCTGCTCTTTATTGCAAGATGAAAGGGAAACAAATTATCGCGAATGACAGATAAGATATTGCAATAATAAGGCCTGGCTGGTACCTGTTCTTGATCACCAATAAACGTGTTGCTGACGACTATTAACGCTTGAAATCATCTTTATGAATTGCCTCTTCTGGAATTTGATCAAAAATTTGAATCAACGAAAAGTTTGTCAAGACCGTATACACTGTCTGAGTCATGTTTGGTAGAGATTTATAAATAAATCAAGCCTAAAACAGAGTAATTCTGTATTTGATTTGAAAACAAAAATGAATTTAAAGACGAAAAGTAATGTCCTTGAAAAGCATTGCTTCCTGCGCTCTTTTTAAGAACAATTTTATAACAACAAAAGCCTCGAAATTCGAAATCGAACTGAGGCTTAACTACTGTGAAATGCAACTTTGAGCAATGTTGTGAAACACCCTACAAGTTTCAATTAAAAAAGAGTAAGTTTTGCCATCTAGTGGTGCTTCGTCGGTGAATTATTAAACTTGTCGACAAATAAAGAATAAATCAATCCCTATGTTGGCAAATAAGGCCTGAACACTCACTCCCCTTGAGGACACTATCTAATTATTCCATTGCTTACAGCATAATAATTTAACAACAAACTAAGAGAATTCATCCCCAATTTTCGAAAAGATTAAGTACAGCCAGTCTGAACTTCAAATTACTTATTTTTATGAAAAAGAGTGTAGCTTAACTAGCTTAAGTGTTATAAAACAGACAAAAATAGAAACGATTATGAAATTTCCGCTTTGATTGATTTGGATGGCGTCTCATAAGTAGATTTAATTTTGGTTTTACTTCTCTGGTTATGAGAAAACTCAGTGGAGAGCAATATAATGACCAAGCTGAGGTCATACATATTCTGATGGATTGATGTAAAGGAATATTGAATTGCAAGTTTATTCATTTGCGCGGGTAGATGCCAGCTGTCGTCAGAATCTAAATAAATAACATGTTTACAGAGCAATGCTTAAGATATTTTATTCAGAGAGATCTTGGCGTCTTTGTTTTTTCAGATGTAAGAGCTTATGGATAGAATGAGTTTTAAGAGTGATAATAGGGCTCCTCCTTCAGTTATCTGATTCTTTCTTACGATCGTTTTGTAATCATCAATCAGTAAGTAGAAAATAACAGATAAATGGCTGAATTAAGAATTGCTTCAGCTGTTATATCGACCACAGCTTGGTGAGCAGGGAAAATTACCATCTTTAACGGTCATTTTGCTTCACGTTTCTCATAGAAACTGTTCAGACTATCATTTATTACTTCTATCAGCTTGTCAGCACCCGTAAATTAGCTGCGAACAGATGACTATTTCACGTATGAAAACAGATCTTGCAGAAGCACCTTCTGAAGGGAATTAACGCGTTTTGATTGTTATGTCGTGGACAAAAATCTATTTCATTACAACAGATCAACATTATTCAAGGTTTATTTTAGGATTCATGTAAGGCAATGCTAAGCGATTTTAACGATTATTCGTAATTTTGATTAGGAAAATCCACGTATGTCAGCTTACAAGTATAAACAGCTGTTTAAAACCTTTTAATGACTTGTTTATCATAGAATGTGATCTGCCAGTGAGCTCTTACCAACAAGTCTACTAATTATAAATAAAACCTAACGTCCTTGAAATCGATTGACAACTATTGTATCCCCTCTATCATATATAAGCAAAACCAAACACAGCCTTGGCTCAAAATAAATTTCGGAATTAATATCGTGTAAATATTTGCGAAGAGTCAACACAATGAAATTTTCTCCTGATGCAGCTTTCCTGGCAATTATTTTCAAATAGCACATGACATGCCTTGTTGTAGCAAAAGCCATTCTTCTAAAGTACACTTGGAATTGAATAAATCTATCCAATAGTAATCTTTTTTATCACCTTTACTACATTTCTGTAAGCAAAAAGAAACCTTACCCAAAGTGTTCTTGATTTATCAGTTGTAAATCAATTTAGGAGCCACATTTAAAAATCCAGTTCCTTTTCAATTTTATGGTTGTTTTCTTCGCGTTCTTGTAACTTTTAAGGCTATGTCACCCTTTCAGGCTCCTAAATCAGTTACATATGAGATACCAACATCGCCATAAGGAGAAGGAGACGTTCTTCGTGATTATTGCAATTCGTGCCCCAACTAGGTGAATGAAAAGAATGTTGTTCACTATAATACAGTATTCAGTGATAACAATATCTGATAAATATCTTATGAAAAATTTGACCATGGTGAAGGCTTTTGAGTTTATTATTACATTGCAAGAATACTTTTTAATGGCTGAAAAATATCAAGTGTTGGGAAGTAGAGAAAAAGCTTTATTTTAAATTCAAAGCTGGAGTTGATAATCACTTTAGAGTTTGTTTTGGATTATGATGCAAAGGAAAAGCCAGCCTATTGTGTGTGAAATTTCTTTTTGAAAACGCACGGAAAGTCAAAAGAAATTGATTATGAAAAGAAAAGAAATCACAAATGTTTTTTATTTTTAATAAAAGCAGATTCGTTTTAACGATTTGCAATCAATAATTTCAAAGAATTTTTTGAAAAATTTGAGGAAAGAATGTATAGTAATTCCTCCGTTAGCTGAAGCTATCCCGTCGAGTGGATGAAAACCGAAGATTTTTGCTATAAACGACAATTAAACGAAGAGCTAATGAGAACGTCTTTTTGTAGGCATATAACGATAGAAAACAAACAAAGCCCTCCGTTGCACCTTAAATAAAAATTGAATTTGCACACAGTAGAATCTTTGAATTCTTCATGTATAAAGCAGCTGGCAAACGTTAAAGCAAGACTGCTGTACTGACATTGCATTATTTTGTATGTATACAAAAAACAGTCATTACTATATTGATAAGCGGCTCAACATTTGTGCTCTTTAGAAAGAAGTCTTAAAAATGCTAAGATGCCTTGATATATCATCAGCTTCACCAAGTTTGATCGCATTGTAAGCAACGAGATCGACGGAAAATATCACAACCAAACATTGATGAAAAATTGAGAGAAGAACTAAGATGAATGCTTCACATTTTTTGATGGCGGATCGTTTTACTGCTTGGCACATACTTTACGCTATGCTATTCTTCGTTATATCATTTAAACTTATCAGGCGACAAGAAGCCAGTCAATTAACACACGTTTAAGAGAATCTCAACACTGTTAATAGATGACCCGCGCTCTTAAACGTTAGTTTATGTAAAATTAATGAAGAACTGCCACTGTTGATGGTATTAGAAGCGTTTCTGCTATGTTTGATGAGTGAAAAACGTCACGTGCATGAAAGGAAAGTTACTCCGATATTTTGAATTACTTTTGCTTACTTATGCGTTATTAATGAGATCGAATGCATTTGAATCGCAAGAACCTACAGCCTGCGGTCGCCTTTAAACCAGCTTTAGCTTCTCAAGATCAATTTGTTTTTACGTAGATGATTTGTTAGTGGAATGAGCTAAGTCGGTACGTCAAGTGTAGCAGTAAGCGGCAAAGCAACAAAACAATTACGAAGTGCTTGATGCCATTTTAGATTTGAAGTTTTCGTTAAGTCTATTTGCTGAGCCAACGGAATTTCATCAACACATCGACGCCAATTTGTTTGCACAGGCAAATTTATAAATAAACGGAGCTTCCAATCAGTTGCCTGTGATTGTTGTTGACGCTAGTGAACGACTTTGTGCAAGCTACATGTAAAATGAACGTGTTTAAACTTCCTGCGTTTTACCATGAGCTTTTAACTGACTTTGTTTTTACCGTTCTGCAGGAAAACCCAGAAGACCTTGTAAGTCATGCAGCAAGGTATTTTGAGCTTCTGAGAGATAGCGAAGCCGGCGACAAGTACAGAACAAAACCAATAGACCAAGTCGAAGATATGGATAGTGACAACGAAGAGCCGTTCGTGCCACCAACACGACCAAGAGGAAGGCGCCAAGCCGTTGCCGCCGAATCTTATGATCCAACCAAGCAAAATAATGTCGAAATTGTATCTTACCCGAAAACTGAAAAGCAGTTGAAATTTCTAGAAAAAGCAGTCAAGGATATATTGATTTTTAAAACAGTTGACTCAAAACAATTGAAAGTTGTGCTAAGCTCGTTTTTCCATAGAAAGGTTGAAGAATCGGAGGTGATAATTCAGCAAGGAGACGATGGGGATAATTTTTATGTCGTTGAAACAGGAATATATGACATATTCATTGAAGGCGATACTGGTAGGAAGAAGATCGCTACAATAGATGGAAAAGGCAGCTTTGGAGAGTTAGCTTTAATGTATAATTGCCCAAGAGCGGCAACGATCGTTGCTGTGACAAATGGTGCACTTTGGTGTCTCGATCAGAAGGTGTTTCGAGCCATTGTCGTGACCGCGGCAGCAAGACAGCGACAGCGCTTTGAAGAAATCCTCGAAAACGTGCCGATGCTAGCTGAATTAACAGCATACGAGAGGATGAACCTTGCTGATGCATTGGATGTAAAACTTTTCACCGATGGAAAGTGCATTATTCGTGAAGGGGATGAGGCACAAAATATGTATTTCATTATGGAAGGTAAGGCTAAAATATCAGTTAGACCAGACAAATCAAAGCTGGAGGAAAGAACAATTGCGTACGCTAGGGACGGAGAATACTTTGGTGAACTAGCTTTAGTTTTAAACAAGCCACGGGTAGCCTCTGTTTACGCCGAGGGCGATGTTACGCTTGCAGTGCTGGACATCGCAGCATTCGAAAGACTGCTTGGGCCATGCGTCGAAATCATGAAACGAAACATCGACGTGTATGAGAAGGAGCGTAAACGGCTTGGGCTTCACGGCATCAAATGAGGCGCCAGATTGAAATTCTTATTTGTGTGTTTAGCTTTTGATTTGAAGAAGAATATTCTGTGGCATCAAACAAAATAGGAACAAGATATTCGTTATTGTTAAAAATTTAGCTGGTTCAAAGGAACCAAGTTACGTGAAAGCTGCCTTTAAATGACTTAGAGGTAGTATTCTTATTGTAACACTCTGCATATACTTGAGTTTGACTTAAAAAGACGATGATAAAAAGCATGAACTGTTATGATTAATAGATATTTTGCACTGAATTAAGGATTTTTGAGTCAACAATCTCTTCTACCGATCAAGCACTATTCAGTTGCATACAGTGCTTCGGGGTTCTATTTTGGAAAGAAATCGTTCAAACCTAAACTTCATAATGGTATTAGCAGCAAAAGTTCGGTACCTAATCTACAACTTGAAGATACTAAAGATTACTTTCAAGATGACAATTTTAATCTGATGTTCATGTAAAAGACTTAATTTCTTGCCGTACCTAGGATTGGCGGTATCATTTAGATTTCTTGCATCAAAAGGGATCTTCTTGCTTATTAGAATGTGAGCTTTAAGCTGCAATTTGGCTAATGTTCTTACCAGAACTTCAATTTCTGTGTTATACGTTGCTTGAATGTAAACCACATCAAAAGTTTGGTTAATGGGATAAACAGAAGGCATATAACAAATCGCGTTGGTGAAAAGTTGTTCTAAGGATTTCCAAACAGAAGATGCAAATCAGATCGCACAAGCCGCTTAAAAGTCCTTTTTCGACTTACCATATGGTGCAAGATACATATTAAACCGAGAAGTTAATCATCATCTATAACAGGCATAGAAACGGAAAGATCCTTGATATTTTCTTTTTATATTTGTGAGTCTTTGAACAATTATTAACATAACTGAAATGAGGGCTCTGCATTAGATAAAGGCCGCTTGCAAATTTGAAGATTTCTTGCTACAACCTTCAATCTTTAAAGGGACATGACAGTTACTCGATCATTTAAAAATTTCTTCGAATGCCCCAGAGTAAACAGGTTCTATGTTTACTTTTCTAAGTATGAACCGTCTTTTGTTCTTTCTGCAATGCTCTCAGCAATTTTAATATTTAGTCAATTTTCAATTCATATAAAGACCTAATGTATATAAGAACATATATTAGAGCATTCTTAAAGCTCGTTTGAATCTGCATAATGCATTGATTTGACGCTCTTTGCAAGTCTACGCTGTTTTGCTCAAAGATGATTTCAGGTCAAACAGCTCCTTTCAATTGTACAAATGAGACTTCCACTTTTGGGAATGAGCTTACTGTGCAGCTTCAAAAGATTCTATTGGCTGTGAGCATGATGTTTCCATAATAAATGAAAAGGCCATTTCAAAAGCAACTGTCGAAAGCAATGTATGATAGCCGTAGAATGTAACTGCGAGTAGGTCAACGTCCCAGCTGCTTGCTAGCAATAGACTGGAACAAAAAACCCCAAAACCTGCACACATTTCAAAGTTCCTTGAAGATAAGAGGCAGAAAGAAGATTGATAGATAAATCTGCTAGCAGGTAAACCTTCGGCTCTAATATTTGATAACTACAACTTTCTCAATACCATTTGTGCTTTATGTCATGAATTATTGAAGACAATAAAAGCTTATACATAAAATCTACAGGAAGACACAGTTTCACGGTGAATCAGCTTCAATAAGCCTCCACCATAGCACAATGATTTAACCAATGCGAAATTTTCATATGAAGGAATATTGTCATCTTTTATATGCTCAGAAGAAATTTGCATTTTTGAAATATATGTAGAAATATTGTTAATTTTGCTGTTAGTTTGCTCATCTATATAAAGATAGGCTGGTACACAGACAGTTGACTCGGTACCATATCCACGCTGTATCATGCATACTCATTCAGTCATAATTACCTAGACCATGTGCCGACATTTGATAGAAAACGTCTTGTTTCATAATGACTACATTTGAACCACTAGAAAATCCCGAATGAATTTGACTGGAAAGCTTAAGGGCCATATTAAAGAGAATTAGAAAAGCTACTTCTCCCATTTCTTGTCTAAAAATGATTCTTTGAGCAACAAGCAATGTCATTTATCTTGAGTTAACAGTTTAAGGCAAGCCCAGTAAATCGTGATATCCCACTTTATTTTTAAAGTGCAGTATGACTTGCGCTCAAAATATGAGTTCCAAAAATATAGCTACACGACATTTTTCTCTGTTACTTGTATGATATTGGTCTTGGCTAGTCAGGTGGGGAAGGGGTGTGGAAGTAAATGTTTTCGGGGAAAGGAATTGAAAAACACGAGTTGGTTTAATCCAAGTACTTCTGGCAGGCATTGTTCTTATACTTTGGAACGCTTGGACCAAGGTACATCGTCTCAAAGCAAGCTGATTGTAAGAGCCAATGACCTTTAAATTTACAGAAAGAATATAAATATGTTCATGAAAAAGCTTTATTTATCAGAGAAGATCTAGGTATAGTTTCGAGTTTGGTGAAAATTAGGAAACTCCCTCATGAATCACTATTTGGCATACATTAAAATTTGCAATCGTGCAATCTGGAGATCTCTACAGAGTTGTGCTGGGATCTCTTGTGAAATGTATTCCAAAGCTCTGGAGTGAGTCTCTTTATGACCCTATAGGGCATCGGCCATAGCTTAACGCAAAGCTACTGCAAATACTTTAGTGCCTTGGTGTAAGTGAATAAGCGGGTTATGATAAACTACGATTCTGTTAAACAACACAGACATGTAATAAAACAGCTTCCGTATTCTCTCTAATGGGAGCTTCCTCTCTAATGCGCGCCCTATTTTGTGAACGAAAATTTAAATGACCGAAATCTCTCTAATGAGCACCCCCTAATACTATAAAAATAGGTGTTCACTATATTCATGAAGTAAAACATTATTTACAAAACCTAGGCTGTTGAGATTGGAAAATTTTCTTTCTTTAAAACAGGTGTTTTGTTAAGAATTTCTGTTTGGTTATGCACTTCAATCTCAAAAAGGGAATATTGATTTGCTTATGGAATCTTGATTTATGTAAAAGCAATGATTGTTTTCAAACTGTTTCAACGTCAAAGATTTCAAAACTTTGCTTTTTAATTGCGGGTAATGTGCCCCTTTCTAATGATTGTCCCTTTTTGAAGAGCGTCCTTTTCTAATGAGCGCCCTCTCTAAGAAGCCAAAGTTAAATCCCTTAGCGCTGAAAAGAGAAAATATAGTTTATAGTTTAGACAATCCCTTTCGTTCCCTCTTTTAGAAACCGACAAACAAATGGCTTTGGAGTTTCGCAAGTAGACGGCTCAGAGAGGGACTTCGGTCATTTTTAGAATACCAAGGATGCAGCATTTGTTATGATTTAACGTAGTAAAAACCAGACAAAACCCAAAGAATTTGCTCAAAGCACTAAATTCTAGCTAAGATATCTTAGCACAGATATATTTATAGAACCGAAAAGAACTTTTGATAAATCATCTGAATTTCTATAAGTTTGCCGTTTACACTGCTTGACTGAATTTGTGGGATAAAGTTTTTTAGAACTTGCCTTTTGTCTACAGAGTTTCCTTTGATATCTGGGTAACATAACGACATTAGAACTGATTTAAAACAGGAGATAAAATTGTATAATTAATTTTAAGGCAAGTGTCATAAATCAAACTACTTGAAAATTTTTCTGGGCTTCTCCGATAAAAAAATTTTTATAAGTACCAAACCTTGTTGAAAGCGATTGCCAACCTTATTCAGAACAACGGAAGAAATCGCTCTATTTAGCTTTAAAATCTTCCCTCTCGAAATGTATCACTTTGATAAAAAATAGACAACCATGTTTTATTTCCGACAAAATAACTGTTTAGTTTTACGGGGGTGGGGGGGGGGGTGGGGCTCGCCCCCTCTGAAACTTCTCTATCTACACAGCTACCAACTATGTGAGTTGATTTTTTCATTTTTTTGTACCGGTTCCAATAAAATTTAAATTTCATCAAATTTGCACATGCTATGTCATCTACGTTTTAGTCCTATTTTTATCTAAACTCTTTATTGGTTCGACTACACTCTCTCTACATCTTTTTATCTTTTTCTTTTGTACATATGGTGGATTTAAAGCTATATCTTATAATTGTATGTAACAACAAAACGACAAAATACACAATCCAGAGCTCTGACAATACTGTAGAACATTCACAAAATGCCTTGACAAGGTCGATAGCGTGTCGTTAAAGCGATGCCTGCATATTCTTAATTCTTAATCACCATATTTCAGTTATCGAAAATCCTTGTTCAAGATTGAGATTAAATGGTTGCGCAGGTTTTTATGCTAAGAAGCAAGATGATAAGAATAAAAATGATTTTGAACGAGGGTTCTAGTACGATTTCCAAAAATAAACTTAAGAAGTTGTGATCTGATGTGTGGGTTTTTTCGGATCTATTGTTATATTATTTTTGTCTAATGACATAAAAGTTTCTTAATCAAAACAAATTTTTGCGTCTTTAAAAGAAAGTGGTGTGCAAGTTTTCATGATCTAACTGCTTACCACTACACTCGCTTACAGCATCCATTACATAAGGAGTCTGGATTACACCTTTTCTCGAGCAAAGATTAAAAATTTTAAGCTTTGTCACTGTGGAGGAGCTTTAATCACAGTTTACGCTACAATGTCATTTGTACCGGATTTCTATATTTTTGATTAACAAAATTGAATCTTTAACACCAATTATAACATTATTAATATGATTTGCTCCTCTAATTCCTAATCCAATCTCAGTGTCTTAAATCTCGATTCGGTTCACACTCCCGATGCTCTCATATCGAGGGACTACACCATAAACGCCAATAAAAAGACGTTTAAGTCTCTTTCTATCCATGGACAGGATCTCAAAGACGCAGCTGGAAGACCAAAAAAATCACAAACGTTTTGGTAAAGATGATTTTTCAGACTTGGCATTGCCATATATAGCAAAGTGCTTCCTAGTGATATTTAACACCTCTTTCGAAACTAGCAAAGTCCACCCAATCAAATTACAGACCAATTCTGTATTGCCTGTTATTTCGACGTTGTTTGAAAGGTTTGTCTTCAACCAGCTGTACAAATATTTAGACATAAAAGGGCTTTTTTCAAGTGGACAACCAGCCTCTAGATTAAAATTTTCCACCTCAACTCTGATGATGAATGGTACTATAGTATTAACAATGGCTATATGATTGGCTCAGTTCTTGTTGACCTTAAAAAGGCTTTCGTTACAAGCAACCATGAACGTCTATGCCAAAAACTCGAGCACTATGGAATTTATGACAGTGATCCCTTCTGGTTTCAGTCCTACCTGTCTAGCAGGAAACAGTGTTGTAGGGTTAATGATACAGACTCTAAATTAGTTGGCAGTTAGCAATAATTTTGTCTGGAAGAAGGTGACGAATATCAAAGGCTTTTGCGAATTCTTGAGAAAATTTTGATGCGCTCTTGCAACTTGTTGAATTTGATATTAAAAAGATCAACGCAAGGCTTAAAGAGGCAATATCAGCAAAGATAAAATTCTCAGCAAAGCTTGTCAATTTTGTTTGTCTTTCATCTCTATTGCGATACAGAGTCGATCTTGTGTCCCAAAGATAGCTTTCCTCTCTCTTCAAATTTATATACTCTTTGGTTTCTTATTTCTTTGAATCTTTGCAGTCATTTATAAGAGTTTCAAAAAGCAGCGTGATCAAAAACAACCTTGCTGGTGGAGTAAAACCCTTGAAGGACAGTGCATATTATTAAAGACAAAAGGACTAGAGAGAGAAGGAGGACTAGAGAACCCAATAGAAGAAGTTGGACGAAAGTTGAAAGTTGGACGAAAGTTGAAAGTTTTGCTTTGTCGAAACAGCTTTTAAGACATCAAATTGTGCGTTTACGCTGTCCAATTTTCGGCAATTCAATTAATCGAATCCAATTAAATGCATAGTGTATTCCAGCCTTAGAGTGCAGAAAATAGAGGTGGTGCTCCACAAGGCTCATGTCTCGGCCCTCTAGTTTTCATAGTCTATATCAATTATCTTCCCTATGCAGTTAGAAACTCAGTCACCTCCATGTAGGTAGATAATGCTATTCTGTTCTTAAGATCTAAGAATTTAAAAGAACCGAATGAAACTATCAATACTGACCTAAAGGAATTGGATTTCTGGCAACGAGGAAACAAACTATCACTAAATGTAGCGAAGACATAGGGAATGCTAATTTGTATGTACTAGGAAAAACTTCTGCTTCAAGATTAGATATATTAACTTAGCTTTAGCTGAGAAGACAAGATTTCTTGGTGTTCAAGTTGACAATAGCCTCGATTGGAATTAAAAGCGGGAGCACCTCTGCCTAGGTATCTAGAGCGATTGATCTGTTAAAGTAAGCAAAAAGATGCTTTCCTCAAAATTTCCTTAAAAACGTTTACAGTTGCATCGTTGAACCCAACCACAGATACTGTAGCGTTGTATTGGGCTGTTGTGGTGTTACTGAAAACTTAAGAAGCTTTAGAACAGATTTGCTAGGATCATAACGAATAGCAGATTTGATTTTTGAACCAGCATTCCTGCATTGGCTACCATGCTTAAATAATTGAAAATGAAAAATAAATTATTACCAACTGTGTTGAAAATAAATAAATTTGGAAAAGAAAGCTTTCATAAAGCAAAGACATCTACAGAAAGACTTGACTCAAATATCAGAAGACGCATATAAAGAGTCAGGGTTGCAAGGGAATGGTACCATCTTTTGGGAATTGTAGTTAATACCAAATCTTTGGAATTGTTAAAAAAGAAGCAAGAAAATCATTTTGGAGAAATTAAATAAATATGTGATACAATTTTGGGTTGAAAAATAGTGTCAATGAATATGAAGCGTGCGCGCAGAGTCGTCTGGTTTCCCAGGGATGAATTCAGCTGAATTGAAAATTTAGTCAGACTAATATAATGAGTGTGTAGGTCGAACAATTGAAGGCCATTAGAAACGGTAGCCAGTGTAACCGTCCCACAAATGCTTGCCAAGTGTATCCTTTTTTAAAGTAGTTGAACCTGGTTTGCTGACCAATGCAAACAATTGCTTGTCCAATATACACCTTGAATCTTGAACATAACCATGTCAAATTCCTTCTGGAAGTTTAAATGGTATACTATTTCTGGAGCTTACATTGAAATATCAAAACACGTTGGTATTATATTGGAATTGCTCGTCTGCAAATTTACAAATCTTTCTTCGCATTTGTCAAAAACAATGTTCACAGTAAATTGAAGAACAAAAGAACACTATGGTGCTAGACTGACTCACACAAAGTATAAAATGTGCAAGAACTCTATCTCTAGTTCTACAAGATATCAATTGACTGGTAACTTGTTGCAGCACCCCTAACTGGGTTCTTACTGTCTGCTAGGACCTGACAGTATAACTTCATTATTACATGTTCAGACATTGTTCCGTCAGTTATAACTCAACATCTTAAGATCATTAAGATAACGAAGCCATGAAAATGACCATGCTTATAACGTATTTCAATTAATTTTGGCTGTACAAAACTTGCAAATGAAAGAAACCAAACACATTACAGCATACTAAAAGCTTTTTCGTCTGACACTAGGCATAAAGGGTCAGAATAAAAGGGCCAAAAGCACTAGATAAAGAATATATACCCAGTTGTGCATCGAAATACATTATTCCCCAAAATAGACTGGTTCCAATTCCAAGAAATTATAAAACAAGGGGCATTTTTTAGTAGAAGGTAGGATCCAGTTGATTTTGGGTATTTCGACCATGCTGATTACGAATTTCGAGGATCCCAAGCGAAATTAGCTCATTTAAGGGCTTAATTTGCATATCAAAATGGCTGCCAGTCGAAATCTTCAAAATGCTGCCAAGAAAATCCATGACACTGCATTCGAATAGGATATTCACTAATATTGCTGTTATGAGGATAGAACTTGGTAAAATGGTGTACAGCAACAAAATCTACACAACAGGGAACTTTTTAAATTTTTCATTACATCCATGACGTCAATATGATGTTATAATTGAAGAAAATGGCAGAATTTGCCAACTATTGGTAATATCTCATTTTTAATTATTAAGTCCTTTTATAGTCTCTAGAATGTATCAAAATGCACCAAAAAGTAAAAATCAGAGATATGATTTCCATCTAAGCTTATTATCTATATCGCTTATTCATGATTTATTTACACCAATTTGTCATTGTTTCATTTAAACCCCTAATTACTGGTGCAAATACTCTAAAATGTCTTGAATTTACTTTTAAGGATAAAGAGAGCCAATTTGGGCTAGTAAAGTTGATCTATTACATTTTCTGTGATTTACATGACGTCATAAATATGATGACGTCATTAACAAAATTTTTCACGCCATCAAAAATTGAAAAGGTCATGCAACATTTCAAAGGTCTCTTCGAAATCAGTCGAATGGTGGCATTCTCGATGATCTATGATCCTCCGGCAAAAGTTAAACTCATTGATTTGGTTTTCTAGCTGGTTAGTGTCTACCATTTAAAATAAAATCTTCCAGTTTTATTTAGCCCATTTAATATTAAGAGAAATGGCAAACTTTCGGCTCTTCATTTTTCGAACTAACGACAAGTTTATGCATGACATTTCTCAAATGAAATTTTCCCCCAAGTAGCAATCGGGTGAAATGTCAACATTGACTATTCAAGTGGCTGAACGCGTTTCTTTTGTACATCCAGTTCTACTATGCTGCATTTTTGTGAAGGTCTCTAACGTGTGTCCAAGCTGGAATCTAATCGATTATAGGTCAGTTGAATTCGATGTTTTCAGCTTTGCTGCATATGCCATACATCACGCTACATTACAGGCCTTACGCAAATTAACACTATCTTCTGACTAAAAATTCTTGACTGTTCTTTAGACAAGAATAATTGTAGTTTTACTTAAAACTTCATTGCTAATTTTTAAATTCTTCCATACTTGTCAAGAAATCTTGAGGATTCTTCTCATGTTGATATGCGCAAGGCCTGCAGTGTGAAGCTTGACCCTACATTAAGATTTGAAGGAGTGTCTGATCTAAATCTTAAAGCAAACTAAGCTATATGAGTTCTGCATCGTGTGTTACATCCACAAAAGATCATCTCCAGAGAAGCAGTAGGGATGGCTTCACTCTCATTAGAATCGGCTTTAATCGATCTTCAAAAAGCTCCCATCCGAAATCTGTAGGTGACGGTAAGTATTGATGCGGTGATCCAGCTTGTTTCCATATCATTGCTTGGAAGTGTGCTCTTCTTATGTGAAGATGTGCCACAACACTTGTTGGAGGCAATGCCTCGGGTTTTTTTTTCTTGAAAAATAGAACGTGTCGGGCTTCATTTGTGGTGTTGATACGACCTGCACCATAAACGTGGAAAAGAATTGTTCTGCTTTCCACATAACTTGTTCGTTAATACCTTCTTCTCCCATGTTTCGCAAGAGTTCATGAGACTCTTTAAAAACTTTCCATGCAGATGCCTTTGTATTCCCAGACAAGTATGAAGTTGTATCACATCCAGTAAGAGTGTGAAAGGGGATGAGTGCTTTAACAGATCCCTCATGCAATCTCTTTGACTGGAATATCTTTTCTCTTCTTTGACGTTTCAGACATCATTCAAAGATCATTGCATCGCATTCGTTAAAAGTGGGACACCAGAATGATGAGCATATCTGCATTTCTATAGTAGCAACTACTACTGTATTGCAGGTGACATTGATAGCACGAAGGGCAAGTCTGATGTCTGCTTCTTTATGGTCTGCAATCAAAGACAAGGTATCAGTGTAGTATTTCGATGACTGGGCAAGCAATTCATTGATAAATCCACCAGCTGTAACAATTTCTTTATCTTCAGTTGCTTGGCGAAGCAACTCTTCTGACAGGAATCGTGCAAGATCTGCTTTGTTTTCTGGCAATGCAAAGACGTTTGACCAGAACTTTGGAAGAGGTACCAAACCGCTCTCTTTTACTCGGCGAACAGGCCGCCTAGTTTTTTTCCGCCTTAGTCTGGTACTAGTTTTGATTGATAGTTGTCTATAGCGGTCAAAAACAACGTCGATTCTCTGGTAGCGTTTACCCATTTGACGCACTGCTAAATCTCTGGTAGCGTTTACCCATTTGAAACAAATGTGTCTGCTAAATCACGAAACGAAGAGCAACCATTTGATTTGCCTAATAACACCACTAGAGCCTGACCATCGATGATTAAGCACGCTGTTATTCCATGAAGATCGATACTCTCTGGACAATTGATGCTATCCGTTAGCTTGTCAATGAGGACAGACTTGCTTCCAGTCCGAAGAGAACAGTTCATTTCAGTGAGAGATGAGGAACTGGCATCAATTCATGAGAAAGCACACTCTTAAGATCAACTTCACGGCTGCCTTCATAAGCAGTGATCAGCCGCATGAGGATATTTCGATCGGCCTTGAAAATCGTCTGCTTCTCCTTGTAGTTTGGATTTATTTGAACTTCATATAGGCTTTGAAAGGTAAGCGCTCTGCATCTTTTTAATGGTTCGTTGAAGGATATCATGGGCTGTGTCAGACAGTGTCAGTCTGTGCGTGACAAAGCTTAGAATTTAAAAGATTCTTGAATACCACTTGCCAGAACTTTATGCGGTTTGGAGGGTCCCTTGGTTATACCTTGAAGTTTTTTGACCGGCAGCCATTTTGAATATGCAAATTAAGCCTTTAAATTAGCAAATTTCGCTTGGGATCCGCCAAATTCGTAATCAGCATGGTCGAAATACCCAAAATAAACTGGATCCCAGCTTCTACCCGAAAATGCCTCTTGATCTCTTTTTAAGAACTATTTTAGAGAAATGGAACCAGTCTAAAACTTTCGCACGGTATGATTTCGGACGTTTAATTTTCGACAGAAAAATTGAGACCAATAAATCTTGACTCGGGAAAATTTCGGACAAAAATAAAAGACAAGATGCAAATTGCGTTGTGAAATGGGATTTCTGAGATGAACCATTTCTAAACACAGAGAAAGCGAATAAGAGAATTTCGCAGAAGCAGGGCGTGAATCGTGCTTGATGAAGAGCATCTTGACGAGGAGGGTCAGGCAAGTCAAATTACGATGACAGTCCTGCTGTATTCGAATTTGTTGACTGAACATTGCATCTAGCATGCAGTAGGAAATTTGGATGTTTTGCAGTAAGAGAAGTAATAGCCGGATAAATCGGATTCATGAAAGAGCAATGAGAATAGCTCATGATGATTATGAATCAACTTTTGAACAACTTTTAGTAAAGAATAAAACAATATCTTCTCTGAAGAAAAATTTACAATATCTTGCGATAGAAATTTACAAAAATTTTGAACAGTTTGAATCCACCTTTTATGGATGAAATATTTTCCATAAATGAATGCCCATATTACTTAAGAAACTCCCAATTCAAACAGCAAAGCCACATTACAAAATACATGGATTTAATACCGTATCATACAGATGTAGCCAAATATGGAACTCAGTTCCAAACGAGATAAAGTACTCCCCTACTTTACAAATATTCAAGAAAAAAATCTCAGAATTTACATCGTTTAATTGTACTTGTAATCTTGGTTAAACATGGTTGAAAGTCAAATAAAACAGGCCATCACGAAATAATTCTTTGCAATCAATCCTCGCATTGTTTACAGTTTTAGGGGAAGGATTGTGTATCGTTGTTATGAATAAACCTGCTTCTGTGATTCTGGCTACGGTGGGCACACAACCCGAAGATTGGGGGAAGTATAACCAGTGGCGTAGTTTGACCTTCCAGACTAGGGGGGGTAGAGGGTAACCAGTGGCGTAGTTTGACCTTCCAGACTAGGGGGGTAGAGGGTTATGCGTGGTAAATGTTACCGAAAAGGACATAGATGAAGGATAATTTGGGTGCTATTTCCTCTACTTATAGAATTTACAGGATATGTTGGAATATGACCCAACGTTGATGGTCAAACGATCCAACGTTTCACCCAACATTTCATTTTCATTTTTCATTTTAAAATATTAAAAGAGGTTATGAGTTTCATATCACGATATGTTTTTCAAACTGACCTGTTTTAAACTAACACACTAAACTAAGATTAAAAGAAATTATCATTCCTAATTTACAATATAATATAATACAAAATCTATGAAAAAGAACGTAAAATTTAAATTAAAGTTACACCCCTTCTTTAGTTGTTCTTTGAAAATTTTGAGGGATGGTGTCAATTTTTTTTTCTCTTTCTAGACTGTCCTAGAGCTTTGCAACGCCATGAGAAAAGCCTTATGGCCATTGATCGTTTTCATTAACGGTATCCTAACATCAGTTTCTGATGAGCGAAGAAACCGTTCTCTGTCATCTGAATATGTTATGAATAATTTTCTCAAGTAGTCAGGGGCAAGTGAATTCAGAGCCTGTAAGTCAGCGTTGCAGTCTCTTTTCTCACAAGATTACTGATAGTTGACCAGCCAAGACTCTGAATTAGCGGAGCAGCTGAAGCATCGTATAGGCTGTTTGTTACAATTCTTGCAGCTCTTTTTTGGATTTTTTGCAGGACGGCAATTTTTGATTTACTACAGCAGCCACAAACGGAGAAACAGTAACCCAAATCGGGCTCAACAAATCCTCTATACATTTTATTGAGAACGTCAGATGGAAGATATTTCTAAGAATACTTAATAAGTGCAAAGGATCGATTTGCCTTGGATTTGAAAGAATCGCTATTTTTGTCCCATTTTAGTTGACTGTCTATCTGAGCACCTAAATGTATTGGTAGTCATTTCAATATTCCTGATCACTTGTTGAAAAAGATGGTAGAGCATCAGGCTGGCCTTCGATCCTATGGATGTTTGGACCAGAACCTATAATAAGTGACTGTGTTTTCACAACGTTAAGGGAAAGTTTGTTTGCATGCAGCCAATCCTGTAGTTTCAAAAGTTCTAAGTTTAGGTCATTCTGTCGGTCATCAGTGCTTTTTGAGGAGAGAGAAATAACCGCGTCATCAACATGCATGCTGACATGAGATATTTGCAGAGAATAAGGCAGATCATTGATGCTAATCGGGAATAAGAGTGGACCAAGACAAAAGCCTTGAGGAACTCCACAATCTCTTCCCTTCATATCAGAGGAAATGCCATCTAACCTGCAAAATTGTTTACCATTATCCCAGTATGATGTAAGCCAGTCATGTTCCAGGCCAGTCACTCCGTAAATATTCATTTTTTAGCAGGATTTCATGATCAAACGTGTCAAAGGCCCCCTTCAGGTCAATGAAAATTAGAGCAATGGATTTTCCTGTGTCTATATTCAGGTACCAACCATTGGGGCTAGCCATAAGGGCTGTGGCAACCGAATGTTAGAGTCGAAAACCAGACTGGTGCTCGTACAGTGATTTATTTGCGTCCAGGTATTCATAAAACTGATTGAAAATTAACTTCTCAAAAACTTACTTCACCCAACATTTTCACGCGCAGATCGAGAAAGGACTGGGTAGAAGGTCGCGCTGGAGGCTGCACAGTTTCGCGACATTTCGATCCGAAAAAACGAAAGGTACTCGCTGCCTTCACTGTCATCGCGGCTTTTCAGGACAAGCGTTGCATCCCTTATCGAGGCCGTGGCCTAAATTCGTCTCCCTGCGCTTTCTTGTAGCTCCTCTGTGCTACGGACTCTTCATTGACGCTTTACGCCTCCTCTTTTGCGCAAAATTCGTTATACTTCGTTATATTTTCCATAATTTAAGTGCAACTGATTGTAAGCAAGCGCGATTGTTAAAACGAACGAAACCAGCCCGAGAAAGCAACGATGCGATGACTGAATTTTGACGCCCTTTATCTGCGCGTGCGCAGAGCCAATAATGGCCGACCAGACATTTCACCTAGCACTTGAAAACAATGGAATTTTTGGATGTTAGCTGCCAACATTTTGACCTCAGTCAAATTTCATCCAACATAAAAAATGACGATGTTGGATGACCCAATATGGTGGTCAAACCATCCAACATGATGTTGGGCGAAATGTTGGGTGAAATGTTGGATCGTTTGACCAGGGCTTTATTAGGTGCATTTCTGCATTTCGGTTACATTAGGTTTTCTCGTGTTATACAAAAGCGCTTAAATAATGTCACATTTGAGATCTTTCCTCGAAAATCTCGAAAATCAGAAAAGATTCCGAATCTACACTACCAATCAGGCAAAATTTAATGTTTTTAGCCTCTTAGCATTATCATATGCTAATGAGATGAAACATGTTTCTAAAAAGAAGTGTAAAAATGGCATGAAAATATAATTAAAGTGTTCTAAAGGTAAACTCTATAAATAGGTAGATGTTGTTTTGAGTTAGTGTAACTTTTAAGTCTCAAAAAAAAATTAAAATATTAATGGAAAAATGGCAAATTTTGAAAGGCATAAAAATGAAACTTTATAAAAATACCAGTGTCACACCTTAAAAATTATCTTGCTGTGTTTGTTCAGATTTCAAAGTACCAAGTATTTTTTTAAAAATCTGTTAGGTGGAAACGGCCTAATTTGAAAAATGTCACAAACTCAGAACGTTGCTTGATATTTGTATCCTGTATAAGGGTCCTGTATATTTATTAGTCAAAGCTAATGCCTTCTGTATAAAAATCACAGATTCAAGTATGTAGGCATTATATAGTAGGAACACTCTACTGAATTCTTTAACAATTCATTATCTTTTCCGTCCAACAAAAAATTTGAATAGTAAAGTTGATTTTTCAGAAAAATAGTCAACCATTATGTAACAAATTGTTGCTCAGTTTTCAATAATACTATCGAGCATGACAAAAGTATGCTTGTCATTGTGTGCTGCTAACGATAGGCCCTTTATATTTATTTCAAAAATGGTCATTCCGTCCAACAGATGAACCTTTTTCGTTACTTTGTTTAGACGTTTGATTCAGAAACGTTGCATTTGATTGGACGGAATCCTTTTCTTAAACTCAAATCAAATCATGCTATGTACGTTTGTTACTTAGTTTGTCTCGAAAACGTATTGAAGTTTTCCACTAGTTTCACCCTGAAGTGTTAGCTTACAATTTTAAAGGTATTGTTTAAAAAGTTGCATTTTGTCCGTCCAACAGTTTCGTCCAACAGATTAAATCTATAAACTTTGGATTTGATTATAGTTAAGCATTCAACATTTCCCGTTTTGAATAAGTGTTAAAAACGTTGCATGTATCTTATTATTTGATAATCTTATCAGTTGAAGCTTTTAAGTCAAGAATTTTAGATATAATTTTTATCACCTTAGTTTTTGCCAACAGTTATAAGGCTATCTATTCCGTCTTACACATCATTATTTCCTAAATATTTTCCAAAACTTCAGACGTATTAAAACATTTCTTTGCCCAGCCCTTATTCCACCTTGTTGGGTTTAAAGGCCCCCCCCCCCCCATAGTGGTCGAGATTCACGCATTCACGCACAATTTTTTTTTACTTTTCACGCATTCACGCACTGCAAAATTGGATTTTCACGCTCCGCAAACAATAAATGTAATATCTGTTATTGCTCATAAGAGCCCTGTTTGAAGGACTACAACACAACTGTCAAACTTTGAAAGTCTACACTTTGCTTGCACTACAAATCAGCAGAAACGACAGGAAATTTAAATTATCATTCAAAATTTCATTAATGTGTAGTTAAAGCCTTTTCATGACATAACGCAAGGAAAGCTCATGTTTCACGCTTCACGTAGGAATCTTTATTCACGAAACCACGCATATAAAATTTTACGATTTCACGCACGAGAACATGGCGAATAACGCATCACGGAAAAATATAGGGGGGGGGCCTTTAAAATCCCCCTATGAAAAAATCAAGGCTGGTTTAGCAAACATGTTTGTACGCAGAAATTGTATCGAATTCCATCCAACAGAAAAATCCTAATTCAAAATAATACCTGTAAAAAATTTGAATTCAATATAAATATGGAGTATTCAATTTCAAAATGTTATTATTGAATAAAAATGTTTCAATAAGAGGATGCCTACCTTGTGAAGAATTTGAGATTGAGATTTCGTTTTCAGGAACTTTTCCAACCTTACGGTGACAACTGGCAGTGTTTCTTTAAAAAGTCGCATCTCAAGATAAGGTGTTTTTTCTACGATGTTTCTTTGGCTTCCATATTTGTAATTTTGTTTTGAATTCATTGACAATAATTTCAGTCCTGCCATCATCTTTTAACGAAACATTTTCTTCAACAGCGATTCTGCAACAAGCAAACAGTTTTTATTATGATTCGTTGACTTTTGTCAAGTCATTGAATAGGTTATAGCAGTCAGTTTTCAAATCAAAATGAACAGATGAACTCTTATAACGAATGACCTGTAAATCACGTGACCAAACAATTTCAATTTTGCTAGCAATAGAGTGGAATCACATGGTTACTGTGATCATTTTCCACTAATCATATTTCTCTTTGTCATAAACCCTAGATAAAGGTAGAGTTTTCTCTGACCGTAAAACTTTGATAACCTTAGGGGTTTTCAGCACAGAATCCAAAACACGGAACTGCCTCTATGCTCGGCCTAGTTATGAAAGATTGCAATAAAACGCCTTCACAAGATGCATTAAATCTCTAACTAAAGTCTTATTGACAAATAGGCGAGTTGAAAAATTAAACTATTGATCGATAACACGTTTATGTTGCTTTTCAAGGGAAGCACAGAGGTTTTGCAGTCAAAAGCGACAATACGTACATAAACATACACATTTTGGTTTAATGTTGTAAGCGCCATTGCGCTTGTTCATTGGTCAAGTATTAATTTTCAAAGTTAAGCAAATAAAAATGTCTTTTAATTTAAAAATTTCTTTTGACAATAAATTTCCTATTGATGGGTCTACTCTCACAACAGCTCATTTAGCGTAACAATTTGACTTCTAAATTTCTTTGATAATTAGACAACTCACCTAAGTCCCTGCTGTAGAAAACATTGCACAAAGTCGATCAAAAGTGCTTGCAAGAAACCACTCACTGCATAGGGTAACACGATTCAGGTTATTACAGCACCACAAACCCATCAATCAATTGAAAAACCCAGAAGACAATGACAATCTATAACATTCTAGAAAGTCTGTGAAATTCAATTTGTCCTATCCTAGGCCACTTTCCAGACTGTCTTCAAACTAGCTACTTGCAACTGGAAGTTTGTTTAACGCAAAATTGCTTTTGGCGCGAAATTCGTGCAGTGTATGATGTGTCCCACACAATTTCACACTTCACGATTAATATGACAAAAGGGGGAGCTCCCTTGTGCGGCACTTGACAGAGATTTACTAGTGCCCAGGTTATTCGGAAGTGGGAATCTGTTTTCTGCAAAAATATTGCTTATAGTCACTTCCACGAGCAAGCGTCTCTTGCTAAGTCACTTGCTAACCAATTCAGTGTTTGTCGTATTGTATTGAAGAGACGTTAGAGCTGATTTTATGCTTATCTGCTTTGATTCACCTTGGACTCATTGCACGAGAGCCCCCTTAAGAGAACTTTTGAATATCTAGATTCACGATGCATTCGGATCAGATTTGGCCAATCGGCGGCGTGGCATCACCGAATCCTTTTCTGTCAGCTCTCCAAACTGTTCTTAGTTTAGGGGTAGGAATATCAGTTAAGGCAGCGAATTTTGGACATCTCAATTTGAAGGAGTTTAATTTTTCCAATCTCGTCTTATTCAGAAGAACTAAAGCTCCTTTTCGTACAAGTAAGTCTGATATCAGCCCAGAAAATGCTAAAAACTGATCCAAAGTAGAAACTTCTACAACTTTACAAGCTCATTTGTTGATCAATTTTCTGCGCTATGATTACTTTTGATAATGTTATACATAATACATTTCCACTATAACCTTCATTGTTACAAGATTACCTATCAAGAAAAGAAGCTATTTGGTCGCACTTCGAGACATCTTGGACATTTGAGACATTTGAGACCGTCAGAAATTTTGCAAATGAAGCCCATTTAAAATGCCAGAGAATACGAAGAAAAACTGATAACAGGAAGTATAATTATTACATTTTTAATGTTAGTGCTACAATAGTGCAGATACTAGTTTATACATCGAGATTCAACCTTAAAAACCCAATTGGCATGGCGACAGTGTGCCATTAATTTTTCATGCTGACCCTGTATTCACGCTGACATCATTAAACATGCACCAAACCCACCAAAAATTGTTTGAAACACTTGTAATTTTTAAGGCAATTACTTGTAGAATAGCCAAATTACCCGTGGTTTTTACTGCTGTTGTTATGACAAATTCTCGATGACCTCTTGGTGACATTCTAGTGAGCCATTAAACCTCTCCTCGAATAATTTGAATCTCTTTTTTATAAGTTCCTAATTAGTTCTTAAATCATTAGGGTGTATGTAAGCAGGGCGATTGCTAGCTTTTTCACTCTAGGGAGGTGTTCAGGCCTTATTTGCCAACAAAGTGAGTGAGACAAACTTCATTTGCTGAAACGTTTGAATATTCACCAAGAAAGCACCCACAAATGGCTAAAACCCCTCGTTGTTTTTGAGATAAAATTGCATTTTATAGTAGCTCAGCCTCAGCTTGTTCTTAATCTGGTCTCAACTTTTGACCAATATTGAAGCTTGTGTTCTTATAAAATTGTTCTTATATTAAAAAAGAGCGCATTCTAAAGCTCGTGCTTTCTTTGAGTTTAACATTTCTAATTTGCGTTAGACTTCCCTTGAACTGTTAATTATTCATCACTCAGCTACAAAAATTATATTTTTCCTGTAAAACAATTTTTGCAAAATAGTGTTTCCTTAGCTTAAGGTATTAATTCTCAACTTATGTTGAGAAAGAATTTGTTAAAAATCATCAGTAATCATAAATTGTCCCATATCCAGTAAACGACTCAAATATGTGCAGAATTAACTACACTTTAGGATAGACCTGTAAACATTATTCATCATTAAAGGAACATCGTATCCTCAAAATAAGACAAGAATGGATTTAAACAATGACTATATGATATCTTCACTATTTACACTTTTCACATGGATAACATGAACGCCATATTTACTTTCTCTAAAACAAATTTTTAACAATGGTGTAAATAATTATTTCGACAGGTAAGTTTTTTGCATTTTTTTTTAGATTTCATGTAAGGCATAGATGGAACACCAACAACTGTCAGTATTTAATTTAATTTACTTTTAAGCATTAGAAATCACATTTATCGAATAAATCCCAAATGTATCCCAAGCCCTTAATCAAGAATAAAATATGTCCAACCTGGCCTTCTTAATTCAAGCATGCACAAATCGGTACTAATTTCGAGTGCTTGTATGCTACGCAATATAAATGTCTGCATATTTTTGAAGTCCTGTTTTAATGCATCAAATGCATCATCCCAAAAGATTTGTTGATTTTATTGTATATACGAGCTTGCAAAGAAGTAAGAAGAGTTTGTTTTTTGATCATGACAATCCCGAGCCATCGTACATCATCATCCTCAGGAATTCTAAAAATAAACATCAGAAAGGCGTTAATAAATAAAACTTGAGAAAAATGGAAAATGGCATCCCCTATAATGAGCATGGATTAAATTCTACTCTAAATCAAAACACGTAAACCTTTTACCAGATTGTTTTTTTCTAAGAAAAAGCCAAATAAACCAACTATAAACATGGTCCATTTATACTCAACCCCAGGCTCCATTTTCAAAGCAATGTTTAAGCAGTCCCCGGTAGGGTTGGCCGGTTCATGACACCGGGTCAGGATGACCTATGAGCACGTGGGAAAATATAGAAGAATATTGACCCATCTGACTGGGTCGTATTCAAACTCGCGGTTCTCTTTCCGAGGATGGCTACTGCTTTTTCAACCCTTGCAACTTTATATAATGCAACAGAATATTCCCCTAAAGCTCCTTGAAGTCAGCTTTCGGGGCTAAAAATGCCGAGGAGCTCTTTTTTTAAAAAAATCATATGTTCTTCGCTTAATTGTTAGGTTAGGCTTGGAAACGATGCCTAGATGTCTCTGCAAGAGAAAAAACAGTCTTTAGCGTACAAACTGTTGTCTGTTTAAACCAAATATGGCTCAGTCATTAGGGTCGTTGACTACACACCAAAGGGTCCGTAGTTCGAGTCCCTGACATGACCAAACTTTTAAACGAAAAAACCGCTATTGTCTAGACAAAAGGAAGTCGTTTTCCCCTTAGGACTCCATTGGTAACATTCTCTACAGGCAAGTGGCACTGATTGGGCAACCTCAACAGCCATGTGCTCGCGTTTCTGATTGGCCTATTTCAATCCACAACTGGGTATATAAATTTCCTAGCGTAGAGTTTTCGATCTATGTTCTGACGTTTTAAACTCTGAAGAGTGTCAGACGAAAAGCTTTAGTTTACTCAAATGTTTGCTTCTTTCAAAGCCATTTACAAATCTACTTGTGTTTTTCGTTTCTCATCATCTATCAGGCTATATCAACGTGTTTCTTTACGAGCTGCATATAAAATCTATGGTAAATCTTAAAAATGTATCCAGTAGTTAAAATGTTGGTGTAACAGAGATGAATAATCTAGATCAGAATTTGTGAGTAACGATGGGTCTGCAATAATTAACCATGCTTGTTTCATTAAGTATAACTTAATGTTAGGTATTTAGAAATTGTTTTTCGCTATCATGTTGTTTTGTCAATCGCGGAAACAGGTACCTAGATTGTGATGAGAAATTTCATCAATAAAATATCGCAACTTCATGGAACTCAAGTAAAACGAAAATATGAAACACACCATTGTAATCGACTTGTCCATCGCCATCAACATCAGCCTCTCTAATCATCTCGTCGATTTCTGATTCTGTTAATTCCTCTCCCAGCTCCAATGCAACTTGCTTTAACTCTGTCATGCTGATGTATCCATTTCCATCCAAGTCAAAGAACTCAAAAGCTATTCTAACTTCTTCTTCCACCGCTTTTATACTTTGTTGTTTCGCTCCCATCATGTCAAGAAACTCTGCCAGTTCTATCTTGCCATCACCTGAAACATTTTAGCTATTAATATGTGCCTACTGTCTTGCGCAACATGAAAGAAACACAAGAAAGCATTCTTCAAATTCAGAAATAGATTTGAATATAAACATCCAAAATTAATATTTAATAAGAGCGCATGTCCAATGTACTCCTTAACGGCTGACAGTGTCCAATAAGCAATTCTTTCATTTGACGCAGTCCTTGTTTTAACAGGATGATATCAAGATATTAATGCAAGTAATGTTACTAACGAGTTTCATTTTACTTGTATCAGGAAGAGTTCCTCGCCCAACCCGGACAGGGTCCATGAATCTTTAAATCCTCAACATTAGGTATTAGTTATACGTTACAGATAGATAACTAAGGGACTAAGTGACTATAAAAATAAACCTTAGGCTTTATCTGTTTCTACTTTAAAGGCCTAAGAAAAATGATTTTATAAATTTTTTAAAGGATAAGAATTCTTTCTTAAGGCAAAATATCTGTCCTACAATGGCAAAGATCAAGAATAATTGCACTTTTACAGGGTGATGCCTCACTCATTGGAAGAATTTTGTTTGTCCTTACAAGGTTGATGAGCCAGAAATCGTAACCTTGCCCCAAAAGAGAGCCGAAGAGGGATGGTTTGGTCGTCATATCTAGGAATCTATTTTGTTTACAATGATCTCCCAGGTCATCTTTCACCACCAGGCGTCGAAAAACATTTTGTCAGAAACATTTGTGTTAAACCCATCAAAGATAATCGGTTCTGCAATGATTGTTTACACTTTTCTTTTAAATTGATTTGGTAATGATGGTACAGTCAGAGAACTAGAGCTTCTGGCCTATTCATTTTAAGGTAACTCCAATGATGGATGTACCAGCGCCCAACTGCATATGAAACCGACTTTTAGTTTAAAGTTTGTCACAGTACTTTAGATGTTTTTTAATTTCCAAGAGTTGCCAGGACCTGTCAATGAAAAATTTGGTAAACATTTCTACTTCCAGCAATTTTGCATTATTTTAAAATTTTGTAAAATTGGGGGTGGGAGTTGATATTGCTCTAGTCTTGGTCACAGGTTACTCATATGACAGCAAATCCTGAAAAATCTTTTTTAGGCACTTTGCAGAAAAGCAGCAACGCAGCTAAGTTTCTGATAAAAAGATTGCAGTTGTTTATTCGTTTAAACGAAGGCGAGATTCTTGTCATAAGTTTTGTATACTCCAATTTCGACAACCGTGGTTATTCTCTCATCCACCGGTAAACCAATTGTGCTCAAAAAGTGTCTTAAATAAAAAAATTTGTTTGGATCGGAATTACTCCATCAAATAGCGAAAATCCAATGGCATATCAAATATGATTGCGCGTTGGATGGACTACCAAGAGAAAAGTAGATAGGGTCTCTTAGCAGGTCTCCTAGATAGGAACAGAGAAAAGTAAAGTAAGAACAATTTCAAAATCATTTGGCAAGCAAGGTCGTCTTTCAATTTACGAATCTAAACATCCATCCATAGCATTTAAACAAATTTTTAGTTGTGCAGACAGAACTTGTTAAAGTTTAGACTTTGAAGCCTGAACCCCAGTCCACAGATGCTGAAACTCTTATGGACTGGGCAACATTGATCAAAATCTTGTCCACAGTTTCCGCCAGAATCTGGTGGTAATTTATGCATCCCTCCAAAATTATGCAATTAGCTCACATTGTCAACGGCTCAAACCTCGCAAGACTTTAAACTCGTCATGTTTACCATCTTATCCACGTTCTGTTTGGCTTCAGTGCATATTGCTTGAAGGGTTTTTTGATGCAGTATTTCAAGGGTTTCAATGCATAAATTATTTTCATAAACTTGACCAAGCCCTCTGCCTGGACAAAATATTTATAAATATTGCCTAGTCCATAAATGTGACAGCATTTGTGGATTGGCGCGCAGGCTAGAACGTTTCAACCAAGTAAGGTGTAAGCGGTCTGCCAATAGTCAAAATCAAAAATTACTTTTAGCATTTTAAAGAATAAGTACTTTTTAATTTCGAGAAGCTCGTAGCGAATCGAAGTTTTGACTGAAAACTTAAACTGTGTTTTCATAGCTGTAAACAAACTAGGCTGCAGGTGACGCAGTCATTGGATTCTATATAAATATACAGCTGTTTTGATGTGAATGCCGCCATCTGTTCAAGAAAACATATTGAAAACATATTGGCAATGGGAATTTCAAAGAAATATAAAGAAAAAACATGCCTTTACCATTGACTCTTATGTGTTTCACAAAATGCAATTATGCAACCAAAAGCGATGACTTGGTTTCATTAGATGATGTTCTGATATCATGAAAATAAAAATCAATTATAGTTTATTTCTTACCGTTTCGGTCAATGCTTTTTATAAGATCGTCTAATTCCTGATCTGAAATTTTGTGACCAAGAGATTTTAGGACAATTCTCATATCATCAATTGATATGACACCATCTTTATCATAGTCAAACAGAGAAAAAGCTTTTGTGAAATCTGTGAAAGAACAGTTATTGATGTTAGATTTAAATTGTCAAAAGTAATATACTGTGTTAAGTTAACTGCACAAAGCATTATGTGACTGTCAAATATAGAAAAGAATTAAAGAATTCAAATGGACATTCATGCTTATCTGTTATTCTTTCTTGTACCTCCTACATATTCTACTTTGTCAAAATATTTTCCACATGTGAGTTAAGGTTTCTATCATGTTGTTTTTATTAGGCAGAAAATTTTTCTCCTAAACAAAATGACACATGAATAATTAATTAGAACATTGCATACTATTTATGTTATTTCACAATGGTGTCAAGTTGTGTTATTCCAAATATACCAAAACGTGCTTATTTTTCAGGTGCTGATTGTGCGACGTTTTGGATAGAAATAAACAATGCTTGACACCGGAGCTATCTTGCTTAATACGTTTCGGTACGAGATATCTAAAAACAGAAACAAAGGTTGGAAAGACCATGGGTCAAGAATCAGTCTATCCTTATTTGCTAAAAGTAATGCACCTATGAGCCCTGTGGATATATGACGCAATTTAAGTGTTTTGATTATTATTATTATTATTATTATTATCATTTTTCCTGTTCATGACCGTATGTTTCAACCCAGTCCATCTGGTTTCAGCCAGTACATTGGTTTCAGTTTGCTGATGATGCTGCTGTTGCTACCAATGGAGAAAAGGAGAACCAAAAACCATTAAACTGCTTTACCAGATGTTGCCAATGGGCAAACTTCATTATCAGGGTCGACAAATGTGTTACCTTTGGTATAAAGAAACACCCTACGCCCCCCCCCCAATTTCAACCGAAACTTTTAATCTGTAACCAAATAGTGCCTGGTGTCAAAAATGGCGATTCCTTTAAGTATCTTGGCCGTTTCTTTGATTTTAAAATGAGCAACTAAGATCATAAATCTAAACATATTTTTCTTTTCTCTACTTTTAGGAAGCATCGTCAGCATCCTAAAAACAAACTTATTCCATCATTATGTTCTGTCTGAAGTTATCTGGCATTTTATAGTTGCAGATCTACCAAAAAACCTTGTGTTGTTAAAAAACTAGACAATCTTATGTTCAATTACATTTGCCAGTGGCTTGATCTTCCAGTTTCTGCTACCTTGAATGGTATAATCCTCTCAAAAAATCAGTTTGGCCTAATTCTACAACTGCCTTCTTTCAAATTTACGCAATGCCTAACCTTATGGAAAAACAACAGCCACGGCACGAACCTACAGTACGACATCCATCGTAAATACGAAAAAGGTACTAAAGGCTGCCAAACAGATAATAAAGAACGTCTTTATCAAAATTCAGCATCTCAAGCAGCTACAACTTCCTTCTTACTGACACATTCCCTGGAAAAGCTGAACGGTATTTGGTCAAGTACACGGAGCAATCTGCCTAGTAACATCTTTAACTTTACCATCAAGTGTCTTAACAACACCCTTCCAACTCGTAAACATCTGCTAAAATGGAACCTTAGTCAAACTCCTGACTGTGAATTTTGTCTCCTTCCTGCACGTTGTTGCTGGATGCAAAATGCACCCTGACCATGGCCGCTATACATGGCGTCATAATTCTGCATTAAAATTTCTAGCCACTTCCTTCAATGGATCTTTTCTCTGCGCGGATTTACCAGACTTTCACTACCCATCTATCATAACTGGCGACCAACTACGCCCTGACTTACTTCTCAAAACCAAGTGAAACTGTCTGTACGTTTTAGAGCTAACCATAGGCTTTGAAACAAATCTCAACTGCAATGCTAGTAGAAAGTCAGAGAAATATGCTACCCACATATCTGGCTTAAAACGTCAGTCTAAGTTAGTCCCGTTTGTCAATATTTCTACCAGTTCACTTGGTATCTTTGGCACAACCTGCAGCTCTTTCATCGACGTGTGTGACTCTCTTTCTCTTGACGATCAACAGAAATGTTTCTAAACTTCAAAGCATCTCCATTCGTACCACATATTACATATTCTGCTGTAGGAACAAAACTTGGACTAACCCAGAGCTACTAACTTTTCAATATTTCTGAGTTTTGAATTTCATTTCCTTTTCTTTCTTAATCTTTTCTTTTAATAACTACAATTGTAATTGTAAGAATATTTTGTGAAAACAGGCCAGCCAGTTACAAAATGCCTACGTAATAGAGAGATTTGTAACCATAGCTTTTACTTGAATGGAAAATGAAAAGTTTTTATTATTGTTTAATGTTTCGTATGGTTTTTTCGACATTGAAATTGCCATTAGTACCTTTAAGGTTCTAGTAAAGTACCCTAAATGTTTGCCGCTGTGAGTAAGATACTTTTAGTGTATTACTTGATAGGAAAGATTTTCGATGGTGGATGAGCTCACACTGTGCCACCAATGCCACAAATGTTAACTAAGTGCCATTCATTAAAAGTACAGCTGTCCCGAAGTTTCGTACGTATGTATAATCGGTCACTGTAACAAGTGCTATCCAATAAGATAAGCAGTGCTTTTCTGCCCTTTTTACAGTTTTTTATATCAAAAGCAATGGCTAAAAAGAGTCTGATGGAATTATAGAATAAACATCATCTGGAGGTAATTCAAGTTTGACGTGAAAGCCAAACAATAAAAAATTATTCACTGTTCTCTTCATGTCGTTATGAACACAGAAACGTAGGGCCTAATCGCCAAGCAAAAGTTGACGTAGTGACATGGCTCTTTCGCATTCGATCAATTCCTACTCAGACTATGGAGCATTTGTTATGCTTGGCACTTTAATTACATTTCTAAAACATGATATGCAATCTATTGTCGTAGATATTGTAAGCATTGGTATCTCAGATAGTTCTTATGTTTTGCTTTTCATGACATCAGAGCTCATATTTTCATGACGTAATAGTTTATATTCCCACCTTCGGGCCCAAACACAGTCTAAAGGCCTAGAAAATGAATATAACGTTAATCGAGAAATGGAGCATTGTAGAAAGATAATTACCATGTCTCTGAGACTGTGTTAGCATCTCAGCCTAAAATAAAAGCATTATAAACATTCAATTAGTGTTTCAAGATTAAATGCAACAGTTAGTTAACAACTGCAAAAACAGAGTCTAAGATTTTTATAATATGGCACTTGTTCATTTCATGACATCGGAAGCTATTAGCTGCTATACAATAATGGAATATATTAGGCATAACAATGTAAAGCATATCAGCATTTTAAAGATAAAGTAACAAGACATATGTCAATCTAGTCTAGCAGAGACTCTTTCAGTAAACGGGTAGAAAAGTGGCTGGAAAGGTTTCAACGGAGAGTGGCCATCAAAAATTAACATATCATAGGAAATAGTTAGAATTCCTATTTTCAATCGAAGTTTATAGGCTTTAACAAAGTTTATAAAAAAGACAAAATTGTTCTTGATAAGTCAATTGTGATAAAATTAAAATTAATTCATTTTCAGAAGTTGGCTGCAATACTTGGCAACGATTCGAAATAGTAATAAGGTAAAATCTGATGCTGCAGAATGTCATTTTGCAGAATGTAAGTACGTTGAAGTTAAATTGTAAATTACGCGAACTAATTGTCTTAGCAAATGGCCTAACAGCACACGGTATAAAATTACAATCAAGTTTGAATTGACCACCCGCCACCTTTTAACAGCATTCTCAAAGGCCAAAAACAAAACCTTAGAAACAAAGCTACTAGCAACAAAGCATAAAAGACAAGCTATGAAATGCGCTCGAGTTCAATCAATTACATCACTACTCTTCTCGTCCTGCAAACGAATTCTATTAGCAGATATTTCGATACTCTAATAATAAGAAAGAAATGACAATTTTCAAAAGCTGTATTGGCCTGGCCTGGCTTTCAAAGCAAACAGTAAGGTTGCAACAAATTAAAAATACAAATTTATCTTCTCTTGCGCCCAATTTTCAATTTAGAGGAATAGATTCAAATTATAGACTCAAATGTTCCACTTTACAACAGAATTTCGAATGCATCGAAGCTATACTTAAGTTCCAAAAGTATCGTTGAATTTATGGCCCTGTTAATTACGAGAGCAATTACAAAGGTTATCAGGAAGAATTTTTTTTTATTAGAAGTTTCTTAAAGCATTGTAAAATATCATTCATGCATTTTATCACAATCTGTATCATAAATAACCTTTGGTACCATAAGATCTGAGAATAACACGGCAGATCAGGAACATAGCTATCCTGGGTGCCGGAATCAGCGCGCTTTTGCGGCCCTGGTACTCAGGGTAGAACATAGCATGGTACACTAGAGCACTTCTTATTTTACACTCAAGCGTTGAATTGTCGCCGGACAATGAGTAAATTTTAAAAAGGAAGATGTGGATCGAAAACTTACTTTTGGGCCATTGCTTAACTTACTTAACTTTCTGACTTAACTTACTTTGGTATGTTATGTTTCAGCTTTCCGTGTCATTTTTAAATAGATAAATTTAATTTAATTTAGTTTATAATTGCATCGCATTTGATACTATTTCACATTGTATGACAGTGTATCATTGTACATATGACACTGTATCAGTATCACATTTATAAAATCTTTATATGATAGATGGCATTAAACAATATCACTTCACTTTCTGTCAAACAACAAGACTTATGTTTCATTGCCTCGTATTGCATTAAGCTGTCATATTATATGATATTTTCCAAAGTCAATAGTTATACTAGATTCAGAATGTTTCATTTGCAACGATATTGATTTTATTTTTGGTATTAAGTATTATCTGGCCATAGGAATAAGACTTGTCCCTGATAATAATCTTTGTCTGGTCCCTGATAATAATCTTTGTCTGAAGAGATCAAATATTTTCATGATTGCTTTTCAAACTGTACCATAAATCCCAAAGCTGCTTCAATTGTCACCTTCAAATCCCAGGACGCCAATCCCGTGGGTTTTCAGATCAGCATCAAAACAGCAATTTTGAAGACTAAAAGCATAAATTTTTAATTTTTTTGAGATCATTAACTATAATTTTCTGGTATTTTCCATCAAAGGTTTAAACGGATTTCATGTAATCGAAAATCCAGGCATAAAATAATGACTTTGGATTTGCGATGGTTCCTTTCAACGGTGATCCACTAAGACGGTAATCTCAATAGAACCCAATTTCACACGTGGGTGTTGGTCTAGTAGACATAAATTATAAGCGGTTCGATGTTCATTTGTTATATAACTAACTAATGGAGAAACATGGTTCTTGCAAAAAATTCGTAGATGAACGTGTAGATGAACACCTTCTTAGCTCAATATGATTTCATATAACGATACCTCGATACTACTCAATAAAAAGACTTTTGTGAAACGACATCATGACTGGTCCTCACCAACCACTGAAATTCTACTGTTTATACAAATAGACAACAACGAAACATCTTTCTAAACAATTAAGAGGGGTTTTTCAGTTTAGCATTTAAATCAAAGAAACTGATGCTCTAATATCAAAGCTGTTAAAGATTTATTGATTCAGACAAGCTCGAAACTCAAACGTCCTTAGCTTAGATTTGGAAGCATAAGAAGCAAAGCATCTTATACAAGTAGAAATTACAGAATTCCATAAAAATTTGAGGGGTTTTCTTACATGGGAAAATAATGATTACCCAATTGACAACTATGTAGCGCTGCGATGGAAGGTGCAAAAGTCTCACCATTTTCAGTTGTGGATACAAAGACTCACGCTGTGTATCCTGTTTTCGCTTCTTGTATTCAGAAGAGCTTTACGACGAACGCCGCAACCACCAGTGATCTTTAACTGTCTACATTTCCGATAAAGGCCAGCGATCTGCAATGATTTCTCTTTGTAAAATAAAGCTTTGCAAACATAAGGTACAGTCAGTCAGTCAGTCAGTGATGAAAACTCTTCGCAGCAATGAAAAACAACTCAAGAAATTGTCTCCGTCTGCCGTAATATACTTATAAAGATCTTCCAACCTCCTTCGCTATCTATAATTGATGAGTAGAAACGGCAGCTGATTCCTCGACCTCCGGCAAGGGCTATAGACAAAGAATCTAACTCAATATTTCACAAACGGATTACTTCGTCGCTCGGAGCCCCCTTTAAAGATATGAAAAACGCATTAACTTACTTCAAGGTGTCCAAAATCAAAATGACATGTCACTGCTTATTCCAATAATTTATGTCGCATAAAAATTGTAATTGAAAATGCTTCATGAACACATAATAAGAACAGGTTGTTTCTTCTTTTGATTATGCAAATGTAAACATTCTTCATTTCAATAAAATAAGTTTACTGGTGGACAAGACGACAAAAGACTGATAAAAGCATGGCCCGTTATTCGTTAAAACCGTGTAGCATATGGTTTTTGCAAATGCAACTGCAATATTTGTTTATAGATTTATCAAAGACGTGATTGCCACGCGAATTCACAATAAGGGAAGTATGGAAGAGTTAGGTTTAATGAGCCTGCGCGCACTAGATTAAATAAGCTTTTTATCATTCTATGCTAGTCCACTATGAAAGCATTGCTTACGAGGGCAGCCTTGCTACGCCATCTTTCAAAGGCCGTTTTGTTGGGGTTCGTCATATATTCTTTAATGTCTTAAGAAATTCTGCTTTTAATTTGTTGACCCCCAGTTTTACTTCTAAAGTGCACTAGATATGTTTTATGAAATGAGACGATACCTCATTTGTTTTATAAAACTCAGTCGTCCTCTCCTACTTAGCAGGAAAAGGCTGTTTTATATTATCGTCATTTCTCAGATTAATGATGGATTCACGAGGACTGACACTTTCATTTTCTAACTAGATGAGGAATGTGACAAGGAACATGTGTTATGGCATCAAACAGACTTAAAAGAACTGAGCATGTTTGTCAGTGTGGAATGACCCGACTGCATATACTGGCTGTGTAATCCACACAGTGATGGGCCTTTCATTGCCGAATAAACAGACTAATAAATGTTACTAGAAACTTCACCTGTATTCCTGTGCGAGATAAACAAATAACGTAATCTGATGCGATTGTAAACTAGAAAACATCATTTAACTGAATCATGTACATACGTACAACAATAACTGGAAGCATTTAAATTTACAGTGAAAGGCAAGACCTGTGGATTTTTAATCGTTGTTTGTCATTCCCTAACAAAATGCATTCAATCCATAAAAAATCAAATAATAAAATAAGCCATTTTTTATTACAATATTCTAATTCTTGATTCAGACTGATTATTCTACAACAAATTGCAAAAATTAGGACAATTCTATAAACTAGGAATTTTTTACAGAAATCATTTGTTTTCCTGTTGGGATAATCAATTGGTTCAGTGATTGAAATTGTAAATGCTGGGGCAATTAGTAAGCAACAAATTCTAGTTTCAGGTTGTTGATCTTTACTTTGCAGATGTTTAAAAAGTTCGCCAAAAATTTATTAAAGAAAAAGTGGATTTTTCTTGAGAAACTCATTTATAGACACAAGTATAATCTTTAGTGGGCATAAAACCACAAGGAAGCTGGGGAAAAATCAATTTTGGTGATTCAATCTATTTGTTGACTAAGCCGTCTGTTTATCCGTAAGCATCAGCGATAAATTATCAGTCAGCCCCCCCCCCCCCGTTTGCAGCCAACTTCTATGTACAAAAAGTATAAGCGAGAATGTAGAGAAGAAGGATCAATTAAAATTAGATTTGCAGTAATTCAGTTGTGATCAGCACCAAAACCTGTCCATTTGTCGGGAACCATTAAGAAATATCGATGCATTGCTTCTGTAAAACGAGTTCTATAAACAGCTGGTGACACAACAGTTGGCATTTTCCCGTGGCCACCTAAGATTCCTGTCGACTTTACGTAGCTCTCCAACTTTTTATCCCATGTAAAAGTTCGAATGTAGTCTGAAAGAAACAAACCAATTAGATGTACAATTTTTCAGTTATGAAAGTTACAGCAATGAAATGTTACGGTTGAAGATACTATGAAGCAAGATACATAGGTCTGATTATAAAATTGATTAAAGATTGATTGGTTGTAGGATATATATACATGATAAAGTGTATCCTCATTAAGTAGAAAATCTTCACGTGCTATGTCATTATAGGCTGAAAGTTGCTTTGCAACGAGTATTTAACCAAAACTCCAATGGAGAGAAATTACGTAACCAAAGAGCGAAATTGCTTTTAGCAAGAGATACATGATGAAAGGTCTGATTATAAAATTGATTAATGATTGATTGGCTGTAGTATATATATACATGATAAAAGGTATCCTCATTAAGTAGAAAATCTTCACGTGCTATGTCATTATAGGCTGAAAGTTGCTTTGCAACGAGTATTTAACCAAAACTCAAACGGAGAGAAATTACGTAACCAAAGAGCGAAATTGCTTTTAGCAAGAGATACATGATGAAAGGTCTGATTATAAAATTGATTAAAGATTGATCGGCTGTAGTATATATATACATGATAAAGGGTATCCTCATTAAGTATAAAATCTTCACGTGCTATGTCATTATAGGCTGAAAGTTGCTTTGCAACGAGTATTTAACCAAAACTCCAACGGAGAGAAATTACGTAACCAAAGAGCGAAATTGCTTTTAGCAAGAGATACATGATGAAAGGTCTGATTATAAAATTGATTAAAGATTGATCGGCTGTAGTATATATATACATGATAAAGGGTATCCTCATTAAGTATAAAATCTTCACGTGCTATGTCATTATAGGCTGAAAGTTGCTTTGCAACGAGTATTTAACCAAAACTCAAACGGAGAGAAATTACGTAACCAAAGAGCGAAATTGCTTTTAGCAAGAGATACATGATGAAAGGTCTGATTATAAAATTGATTAAAGATTGATCGGCTGTAGTATATATATACATGATAAAGGGTATCCTCATTAAGTATAAAATCTTCACGTGCTATGTCATTATAGGCTGAAAGTTGCTTTGCAACGAGTATTTAACCAAAACTCCAACGGAGAGAAATTACGTAACCAAAGAGCGAAATTGCTTTTAGCAAGAGATACATGATGAAAGGTCTGATTATAAAATTGATTAAAGATTGATTGGCTTTAGTATATATATACATGATAAAGGGTATCCTCATTAAGTAGAAAATCTTCACGTGCTATGTCATTATAGGCTGAAAGTTGCTTTGCAACGAGAATTTAACCAAAACTCAAACGGAGAGAAATTGCGTAACCAAAGAGCGAAATTGCTTTTAGCAAGAGATACATGATGAAAGGTCTGATTATAAAATTGATTAAAGATTGATTGACTTTGATATATATATACATGATAAAGGGTATCCTCATTAAGTAGAAAATCTTCACGTGTTATGTCATTATAGGCTGAAAGTTGCTTTGCAACGAGTATTTAACCAAAACTCAAACGGAGAAAAATTGCGTAACCAAAGAGCGAAATTGCTTTTAGCAAGAGGCGCCCTCAACCCTCAGAAGCGCCCGCTTTTTTTCGCAACCAATGAAACTAAAAAAGCTTAAAATTTGCATTCACCAATTATTCCAACGACCAATTCAAAGTTGACCTCATCGATGCCGACAAGAAGGGAATAATCCATGACACTGTGGCTTGAGAGAAACTCGGAATCGTTGTGAATGGCTTTGGAGAGGACAGCCTTGGAATGGGGGCGAATGAAGAGTGGAGTCTCGCATATCACTGCAAAGATAAAAATTGACTTCTTACAATATAAAAAAATAACGAATCCCTTGCAAATTGTGACTTGATTGTGGGAAAATTGTGGGTAAATTTGATCACAAAATGCAATGTGCATGCATAACAAAAACCCTACAGACCTTGATGTTACTGTTGCTAAAATTACGAACCAAAAGAAAAAGTATGTACGTTAAGTACAATAAGGATTTAGAGTACTAAAATGTTTAAATCTTCGAAATAAATAGCATATAAAAAGTTCAAGTGCAATCTACTTAAAAATAGATTTTCAAAAAACTCTCTTTGAAAAAACGTCTTACTTTCAAGAAGATTTTCATCCATCAGCACTTCTTCCTTCCCGGAAGTGTGCACATAACGACTTCTAACTGAGCCCTTTAAGTCGAAGATCTAAGAAAAAGAATGCTGAATTAATCCTTTAAATCGAAGACCTAAGAAAATTTATAAACAAATACCGAATTCAAGAGAACATAATCCAGAAAGTTCAATGAAAATAAAGTTCAGGTGTTAGAACAATATCCTGAAGCAATTAAGGGGCATAATCCTTGTAGCTAGTAATCAAATTCGGTTATAACCCAAATCAAGAAGATCAAAAGCCACAACGGCAAAAGGTTGAGATAATGGTCAACAAATTTCAGTTACCAGAATCTCGTGGTTATCATCAAAAGCAAAAACGCGTTCGTTGAAGTCATTCTAGATATATTTCATAAGAAGCGAGCAGACAGCAAGGCAATTGCTCTTTAGATACGGTCTAGAAACACCTTTCTCAGAGATAAACGTGAGAAATATAACATATAATCGACACCTTAAACGATCAGTTCAGCAATTTATGGTAATACCTTGTTTACTTTGCGATTATAAAACACATTCTCCATCACCAAAACATCCTGTCGCATCGATGTATTGGTCTGTGCATTCTTGAAACCAATTCGATAAACTCCAAGTATTTTTGCCAGTGTGGTTGGACGCTAAGAAAAACAAGAAACAGTTTCATGATCTGAAGGCAGCAAAATTTCGTAGACAAAGGTTTAGCTGCTTGTGAGAGAATAAAAAAATGTCATGATACTGAAGTTTGATACTGATGACAAAAGTAAAGAGTTCGGCTAAGGGAAATGCTCTAGCCAACATGATCTTAAATCCATATAAGGTTTCTTGAAGAAACATCAACCCCACTTTGCGAAACGCAACCTTAAAAAGCATCTAGCCATGCAGGTGCTATGACCTTCGTGAAAAGCATCTACTCTCGACTGATGTATTACGATAAAATAAACTGAAAAAAAAATACATCAAATCGCGAATTTGCCTCCGTAAAGGGCGTACAAAAACACGAAAGTTGGCCAAGAAAAGTGGCTAGAAATCGTACAAAAACAAAATAAAATACAAGAGAACGGTAAATTCGCCTCGGCAAGCCTTGCTCTTGTTTGAAGGTGGTCTTGTTTCGGACAAAAGAGCTCATTCAACCGAGCATTGGACCCGAAAGGGGAGGGAAATCGAAGGGGTTTCGTTTAAATTTTAGTTTTTTTATTCATCGTCACCAAATGAAGGGACCTCAGGGCTCATGTGTAAAAACTGTTCACTTTAGGGAGTAAGGATCGATGTGGGTGTCTTTAATTTAGCAATAAGGTAACAGGACTTGCTTTCAACTTAGCAATTACTTAAATATACATTTATAAATGACTTCAAGTTTGATCTGAATGTCATTCCTGATTTATTTTCAAAATGCACTCGAAATAGTATCTACCAACAACAAACTAATGGGTTTTTAATCTTATCCTGAAAGCCTTTGGTTTCTTTTATGGCGAGGCAACCTGTCGTCCTCTGCAGCAAATCCAAAAACGCATTTAAAAACATAAAGATCCTTCTTTATTGAGGTTCTTGCTCAAAATATTTTTGAACAGTTTCTTCTCGTGCCAAGATAAGCAGCATATGGTTAGGAGACATCAAAACTGAGTCATGGTGACAATTTTTGATCACTGACAACAATCATGAAGTAAAAACATGTTTCAATTTCCTGATATCTTCCTCTTGATAATGACAGGTACTGATTTTATCGTACTGATTTTGTCGTACAGATTTTGTCGTATAGATTTTGTCGTACTGATTTTGTCGTACTGATAATGTCGAATTTGGATTAAAGCTTGTTACAATCATTTATATCGAAACAAAAATATGTCTCTTTTTTCGCCGTGCTGGCTATTCTGTTTATTATCAAGCTGCGCTTCCCAAGATCGAAAACAATAGCAGGCATATAGATAGGAATTTGCGCTGCCTGACAGCCCTGTCTTAATTCTATCGTTGCTCTCACCCCTCCCTTCCTTCATTTACAAATCAAGAATACATGATAAACAAATTATGTGAAAGCGGGTTTCCGCGGGTTTCCGCGGGTTTCCAAAAATGAAAGCATGTAGCCCGGCAAGTACGAGGTATAATGAATTATGATGCATGGAAATCAGGTCTCGTCCCCTGGGAACCACAAAGAAAATGTTTACACAAATAAGGGGGGGGGGGGGTATCTCGAACAAGATCCCGATTCGCAAACAGCTTCAACGTCAAATGTACTGAAAGTCATGCCATTCAATATACCTGCTCTTTTAGGGCCTTGTCCATGTATTGAAAATAGTGCGGTGCGAATTCCACAAACGACTGAACTTCTAACCGAGACATCTGCTTCATCACAAAACGGTCGTCTATTGAAAAAAATAAGTCAAGGCTAATAGCAACAAGATGTTATTAAAGGAGAGAATTAGCACCAACAAAAGCATCGAGTTTTAACAAAAAACAATGCAAGATATGTTATTTGTGCATCAATTTGTGCACGCAGATTTGATTTCTAAATAGTACGGAAAAGCGGAAACATGTCATACTAAAGTACTTTCGACAGACACGCGCCAGAGTATAAACGTCGGATAATTTCCAAAGATAATATCCAAATGTGGATCGAAATTCAGGTGAGAGGAAGAATAGCTCAAAGTTGATTGGTTCTATGCTTTGACCAATCGCAGCCGCTAATCTCTCACCTAGTTGAACAGTCCGAGAGAGAAAACGAACTCTTTCTGTCTACAGAAGTCGGGATCCTTTATTTCGATTCAGACAGATTCCAAAACACCTAAACGAGAAGCCGACCTTGCTTGCCAATGACCTTAAAACTGTCGTCACTATATGTTTTGGCGCGTTCTGGATTCTTAGTAAATGTTGACCTATAGCCGAATCACAATCTATGTGGGTATTCTGTTTTTTTACAAAAACGTCTTTTACAGATTTAATTTCCTCGATTTTCCGCAACAGTATAAGAGATTTTCTTACAATAATTCATACGTCTTGAATATAACATCGACTAGTCTAGTAAATACATTGCCACGAATTTAGTCAATCTTCAAGAACTCAAAAACCGGTCGTTTTCAAACCCTGAATATGCTGTTTGCAGAATGTCCTTATGTAATGTGAAATTTACAGCGGCAGTACCTTAAAACTACTGACATAAACATAAGCTACTTCTCCTTACCGAGTGATTTTGAGAATGAGGATCCTGATTTGCCTCCTCTTGCTTTCCAAAAAACACATCTTGAGAGTGATTGAATGTACCTAGGAAAGAATTTCCGTAAAATAATATTAGCAAACATACCATCAAATCATCATCAAATCTCAAGAATTTCCTAGGATATCATATCTTGAGAAAAAGGTCATTCTATAATACCATTAACTTCCAATTTTCAATTCAGCATTAGCATTCAATGATTACGTCGACATTGATTAGAGCGACGTCACTCTGACTTGGCAGCGGACAATTTGATTTAGTAGAGGTCAATTTGATTTGGTAGAGGTCATTTTGATAAGGTTAAGGTCAGGCAGAGGATCAGACAGAGTTCATATGGATTAATAGAGGTCACTTGATTAGTAGAGGTCAATTTGATTAGTAGAGGTCAATTTGATTTAGTAGAGGTCAATTTGATTTGGTAGAGGTCATTCTGATAAGTTAAAGGTCATACAGAGGATCAGACAGAGGTCACATGGATTAATAGAGGTCACTTGCTTAGTAAAGGTCAATTTGATTCAGTAGAGGTCAATTTGATTTGGTAGAGGTCATTCTGATAAGGTAAAGGTCAAACAGAGGATCAGACAAAGGTCACATGGATTAATAGAGGTCACTTGATTAGTAGAGGTCACTCGATTTAGTGGAGGTCAATATTATTGGGAGGTGGTCACTTTAATTTTGTTAAAAACATCTAAATCAAAATATTAGCATTTTGAATTATGACTACTTCTAGAAAACCTCATCAAAAATGTATATAAAAATTGCTGATTGAGCCAGCTGGGTAGATACACCGGAAGATAAGTTATGCCAAGATAATTTGTTTTTATTCAACAAATATGATACCAAGATTGAATATTACCACAGTTGATGACAAGTAACAAATGAAATGCGCATTGCGAATCATTTGTAAACTGAGGAGCAAGTAAAGTGGTGTTAGTTAGCAAAAACAAACAAGAAAATTGGCGAAGGAAAGTTTTCAAAAAATTTTCGGTGCAAAACAATACAGAGATCTATATTGAAAATAATAAATAAATTAATAAAAATACATATAGACAAATAAATAAAAAGAATATTGTGGGCAAGCAGTGTATTGCATGACTGGACTGATAAGAATGAAGAAATATCAACCGATAGCAAAATGAGGGGGAGAATCCAAGTAATTCTTGTCTGATTTTTACCTTTCTTCGCCTTCTGGAAAAATCAGCTCCCTTAGCTGACGAAATTGCTCCGCATAATATACGTTACAATAAAACTTTGCCGAATTATCGTGAAATTCTACAAAGAAAAATGGCAGCTGTTAAAAAATGTGAAATAAAAGAGAGTTGGTCAGAAAACGATATCAAATTAACAGAAAACAATTACAACGCAAAAGGAAGTATGGAACTGAGTTATTGTTGACAACTGTTGGTTACAGCTGGCGGTTCTGTTTGGTCATTTCGATCCACAACTGGGTATATTTAACCTTTTTGATCATTACTCTTAGGTTTTTTACTCTCAAAAAGCCAGACCAAAAGCTATAGTATGTCTAAAAAAAATGTCAAGATCTTCTACCTCTAAAAAATGTTATTCATTAAGCGCAAAAAATCCGCGAAAGAATCCTTTATTCAGCGTTCCATTTCTTTTAAATATCCGTTCTTGTTTACGGCCCTTGTGTAGTGCGAAATGAAAAAACATATCCTTTTAACGCTCCACTGTAAAACTATTAAAAAAATTAAGGGGTTGAAAGTTTCATCTTTGTATTTCTTCTTTGGAAACTTTGGAAACTTTGGAAACTGTAAAAATTCAATTTCTTTATTCGATAAAATTTTTCATTATTTTCCTCGCTAAATTTGTTAGAGTTAAGCCTAACCCCAGAAAGAAAACCCTTCAAATCCATAAATATCCTTTCAAAAACTTTTTTATGTGCAATTCCTAACTAAAAATCATAGCCTGATCTTTCCTAACAACGTTTCCTGGACTCAGCGCTTGAAAACATGCTAGAGTCGAAGATGAAATGCAAGCAATACATGGCACAGTCTAGCAGCACTGGTCACCTACTGGAGACAACAGACAGAAAAAGGAATGTTTGTAATAAGGCTTACGCAGTTTGATGTTAAAGTCGATTGCAGATTTGTTCTCGTCTTTTTCCTTGCCAGTTTTTTCACCTAAAATTTAAATAAAGAGCATAGGAGCTAAAGAGCCATAACTAAACACCACAAAAACGTCGAGAAAAAAGAAACTTACACGAAAACCTTGACATTACAGAAATTTTGAGGAAGATTTTGAAGATAGCTGAACATTTCGGCTGGGGAAAGGACAATAAATTTTCTCGAATTCGAATTAAAAATCTCCAGAGATCAAAATTTTACAACATGCGCATGTTGTGCGAACATGTTTAAGCTTGGAAACCCTCCCGCTCTCGATGCTTACGTAAGAACGGTAGTCGTTGCAGCATGCTGATTTCTGTACTAGCAATCATCCCACTCTCCTTATTGGAAATGTGCGCTCAACAGGCAAATAGTACAGCTTTTGTTTCAGCTGCGCCCAATGAACATCTGATCAGCTTTTCTTTAGCAATATAACAGCTACGCAATACAATCGTCATATTTAAAACACCCATGTAGCAGATTCATTACGAGGCAAGGCAAGGCAAGAAATCTAAAGTCGAGGCAATGGAGACAGCGTGTACGTTGGATTTGCTTTGGTTGATTTGATTTTTAGGTAAACAACGGTTTTCAACTAAAATCTTTCAATTAAACCAACTCCGACTTTTGCAAAGGCTTTAAGGCTTTCAGTCTCTTTATATAAAAGAGTTCAAGAAACAGACCTGGCAAATCCTGCTTTATATCCCCTATTGCACTTTCAAGATCTTCTTTATCATCAAGAAGGCCATCAATAGAGTCTGTCTTGGCGTCGTCAGAATCTACAATTCCTGGGCTGTCCAGAGCAAGGTCATTACTTGCAGCTTCGCTCAAGACGGCGGATGACATCAAATATTGATCAGCTAATGACATTCGAGTCCGAATCCCTAGATTCTTTCCGTCGACAGTGGAACAGCACCGGTTCATCTTTTCCGTTTCCACTGCAATAAAGACACTCATATTTTCAAGGTCAAATCACATTTCCATGCAAATAAGGATTATTGCTAATCATCGAATACAGCTTTAAAAACTCGGTTCCATGCTGCAAATATCTTAATTGTGGGCTTTCTTACAAGATACTTAAGGTTCCTATTCGATTCAAATAAAGTCAAGGCAATGTTATCAGCAAATGTATTTTTTCTGACTCTTTGAAACCTCATAAAGACAAGCGCAATTTATTGCTGCGTGGTGAAAAGGGCCACTGGCACTTTTACAAAATTAACAAGTAAACAATGGAAAGGTACGCGTTAACATAAGGGATGTTTAGGAACTGAATTTTGAACTGCAATGGGAATGCTCACATTAGAGATCTGTGCAAGAAAAGAAATGAAAAATTACATGCTATTTCCCAATATCACGTTGCATGGACTGGACATATTAAAACCACCTTATCGTTTGATGAATTCAAACAAAAAATGAAGACCCAAAAATTGTTTTTCAAATTTCAATAATGTTTCAGAAAAACAAAGTGCGCTTGCTTAGGACAAAAATCTTTGAATAAAAAAGCCACTCTTCCCCCTTCCTATTTTTCGGGAGTCTGACTGTCATCTGCACCTCCTTCTACCCAGGACGACAATGTATCCTATAGAAGACATTAACCATTGGGAAGTATAAGACATAACACTGAACGTTAACATTTCTTGTGTTATTAAACTGCACATCGGATAATTTTAAAAGCAAATAAAATTTTGGAATGCCAGCTAGCGCCGGTGCACTCAGAACAATATTATCCTCGAAAATTTGCTTGTGAGTTTCAGTTTGGAAATTGACATTCAAGTAACTAGCTCAAAGTAAATTTAAGGGAATGCTTTATGTTTTTTCGTGTAATTATTTCTAGTTCTGTTAGCCTTTGTCAGTTTTATAACAATCCTATTACAAAAGCAAAGGAGAAACTAATAATTTGCATAATTGCATACTCTGGTCATAACGGAATTTTGTTGTGGTATAAAAAAACACGTAAGGGTTGATAGAATGAGGAAAAAGAGAAAGAGAAGCATAAGAGAAAAACAACCCTTAAAAGAAAAAGGGTTGGAAGAGATTGAAGAAGCTATCGCTTAAATAGAAACATTGTTTTAATTGATAAAATTATGATTCTTTGCAGTAATTTGAAAATATAAAGCGGAAGCTACAATTTGATTGCAAACCTTTCTCTCCCATCAAATCTGCGGGGAAGTTTATCTGGTACTCTATCAAAGGGCTCTTTATGGAAACGCCAGCCCATGATCGAGGCCTCTTCAACGATTTCCCTTGTGGCTTTCGATTTCGCAACACAACTTCACTGGAATTCCTAGAATGTTTTTATCCAAGCATTAACAAATGTTGCATCTTCATTTTCTACGATTATTCATGTATTTGCAAAAGTAACACACAAAAGTAGAAATACTTTTGTAAATACACACTCGGCACAAAGTCGCGATTTTCATAGAAATATAATAGCTGGTGACAATATAATATATTTTTCCTGTTGTGTTTAACTATACCTGGTCTCTTTACAGGTAAGAAAACTTTGCGAATTTACAACAATTTTCATCAAAGACCACAAGAATTTTATTTCAAGTAAAGACTGCAAGACATTATTAAAGACTACTCAAAATAAGTTTTTCCTTTTCCACAGCTGTTGAAATTTGTGGCAAATTAGCATCTCTAAGATCGTTTAGAAGAGCCAATTAGCATAAAAGCTGGGCTTATCTCTTGACCCCCTGTAATGACTTGAAGATCATCCTTGTAAGAAACTGGTTGAAAACAGGACACAAGTTGTCCTTTTAGACCGCTTTTCCCTCTCCAAGTTTCTCATACATGTGTGAATACATTTGATAAAATGATCTACTTTAAACGAAACTATGGAAAAAGGATCCATTTGTGAGAAAGCGGAAAATATTGGGGCCGACAACAATCATTACTGGCGCAAATGGCGTTATTAAAGGGGTAAGATAAATTATTCGTGTTTGGTCAAAGTTTGAGTTGAACAAAGGAATACTTGCATTTCGGGTGCTTCCATTGCTTTTTCGATTGTCTGCTTTGCTTGCCGCGTCTCTTGTTCAATCGCAGGCCCATCTAATAGCATGCGAAGTTGACTTAGCTGGTTGAAGTAGTCAATTGAACTACAAAAGCAAAACATTTATTAATAAAGCAAAATAATTCTCAATCCTATCTCTATTTGAACCAAATCTCTGACTTTTATCTTCTTCATTTGAAACGAATCTCTGACTTTTGCCAGGAAACAGTCCCCTAACAAAACTCCCTTAAGCATTTACAACAGGCAGACAGGTAGAGTGAATAATTCTTACTTGTGACTTCAATATGCAAATCTACGCACAAGTATAAGTCGAACTATTTTGCCAGGTCCGAAAAGATCCAACCACGCGGAATTTCATTAGCTATGCCAGAACCTACAAGGATCTCTAGAATTTTATGATTACGGTTCAGAAAATTTAATTGCTGTCTAAGACTTTCAAAGGAGATGTGTGTATGTTTATATGCATAAGAGGGTGTTTTATAGGCAGGTAAGCCGGCGAAGCTCGCTTTTTCGAGATATTATTAGTAACAGTTGAAGCAAGACGGCTCGCCTAACCGATATCTTGGTTCAAACTGGCACTTCAATGGGATGAAGATTTCCCTCAAAAATGCAAGCAAGCAAGCAGGCTGGCTCGTGATTTTACTTGAAATGCGTATCTGACCGTGTAAACAAATGCAAGAAGAATGGCTCAGTTAAGTGTTTTCACTATGTAAGCAACGATAGTCTGAATAGTCACTTTTGTGGACAAACACTTGTAGGACCCTGTAAAAATGTAATGCAGCATCGAACACATGTGCAATCTGAGTTTAATTTTAACACCAGTGAAGCAAAGTATAGTATACAAAGACGGTGGGTGAATACCTGAGTGCATAGGCAATGACTGATGAGGGTTCTTTCTCGTTGATAACAACAGAGACCGAGTCACCGATTGGCAGCATGTAATGCTCGTGTGCAGGACTGGAAAAAAGCAGACATTTGGTTTGTAAGGTATTTCTTTATTACGGCAAAAATAAAGTAGTTTGGAGCTTCGGAATAAAAATACTCAGTTCGAAGTAACAACAGTGAATTCAAAACCCGATCTAGATTACTGGCAAATATTGCTGAGAAGGAAAGAGCTCGTAAGAATAACATGCAAAAAAGAAGGCTGTAAAAGAATAACAATCCGAACACGTGAAAGCAGTAAGTGCTTTGTAATTCGAAGCCATAACAGCGTAAAAATGAAACATTGACAAATCTGAAAGATGGAATTTCTCGCTCAAGGGACAAAGATAATGTTGAAGGGAAATAATTCTGTTCAAAATTAGCATGCCTATTGCACAAAAATATAAACGCAAAATTTAACAAATCGCGAGACTCACTAGGGCATCGGGACTGGCTGAAAGTTCGATCCGGGAAGCAAGTGAGATATAATCTTCTTCATTTTCTCTGTGCCTTTTTTCTGTCCCTGAGCTGTTGTCACTGCAAGAGGTAGGAAACGTTCTAAAGACAATGTAAACTCTTGCTTGATGTGTAAAGGTAAGAAAAGAGAATGGGTTTTTTTCATATTTATTTCTCTTACAACATCCAGAAGGCTTTGGATTATTTATCTAGATTCAAAAAATCTTCTCAAATTAAAAAAAACAGACGAGAAAATGGAACAAACTAATCGAAATATGAATGAAATCAAAGATTGCATATAAAATCATTTATAGATTTAAAAGACATTAACTATAAAATAAAATTCAGTTCTTCGTATGATCAACTTCAATGTCCATTTTTAAATATTTTTCAAAACAAATTTTTCTTCAGGCTGGGCCTTTTTTTTGGTATGTATAAATTTATTTTCAAGAACATTTTTATTTCAATTCAAAGGAAAACCGAAGAAGAAGAATTCTTACGACAGCACATTGTATCGTATTCTTGGCTCCAAGATTACTTGAGCCATATCCAATTCCTTTCATGAGCATCAATTTTTAAATTCGCAGAATAATTTAATTTTACCTAACAGAGGATCTATAAATGATTATTCTATTGCAAATGAAAACTTACCTTCTAAGGAGATGGATTTTGTCTCTGGCTCGTCTCTGCTTTCTAAATAGAAAAATAGGCGATAAACAAAAAGCCATGAGCGTCTGTTTAAAAGTGTGAAAAATATTATAAGCTGTTAATATTATGAAATATATTCTATTTTTTTCAAATCCTATTTGAATGCCCTTCGAAAAGTTAAACAATCGATAAACAAATATATTAGGGCAGTCGTAGCCTTTTGAACATATATGTTAGAGGGGCCAATTGCCTTTCCAGTCACAGCTATGTTTCATTGTCTAAAATAATAGGTTAATGTTCCCACTTTATAGAAACAAAAGTCTGCTACCACCACCCCCCCCCCCAGCTGGTTTCCCTTAAAAAGGCCATGGCTTGACATTATGAACATAATGGTAATCAATTTAACAATAAACGAAGCGAAAAACGCTCCGAAGTTGTAAAGGAGCTACTGTGGAGGAAAAGCGTTGTCAAATCCAATGCAAATGAAAAAAACAAAACTAGTGAAACATACCCATGAACCCGAATCCTCTGTATTGTAACGATCTTTGCCGGGAGTGACCTAACATCAACGACATTAAGCCAAATTAATATGCTAGATAAAACTGCAGATAACCAGGAATCCATAACTCGAAAGGTGTTAATAAAAGTGGATAACGGCTTAAAGTATAATAAGCCAAACCTTTGTTTCGGAGAATGGTGCTGCTAGAAGACACAGATTCCCGCTCGCTCTCCTCCGCATCGCTCACCCTCCTTGCACCAGATCTAGATTTCTCAACTCTCTTCTCATTTTTGTTGTCCGTAACATCGGTACTCACACTTGTCTTGTACCCTTGCTCGGCCTTTGATGGCGTTTCAGGTGATTTGAGGGTTTCATCTAAACTCTCATCATACTGAAATGGAAATGAAATCATTTTTGGTAAAAACGCTATCTAACGTTAGGTGCTTGAGCTGATGAAGATGTCATTAAAAAGAAACACTTGCAAAACCTTTTTAAGGCCAATATTAATTGGACAAGAATTAAAAAATTCAAGAAACCGAAAAAGAATATAAGAATCTTAATGCTACAATTCCAATCACTCAAAAGTTTTGAATGAACTTGCTTGACAGTATCGAGGTAGGAAACTGCGAGTCAATTTTGCAAATTCAAATATCAATCAGGAACTCACTTGTTCTTCTTTCAAAGAAACCCAAACCGTTCTACATTACTGGACAAAAATTAAGAAGAAAACAAAATACCTCAAATGCCTGAAAAGCATTAAGAGAAATTGTAATTTTATATCTTTAATTGCAATATTCCGTGATATTATCACTGAACATTCCTGCATAAACATTTGCAAAATATCTGCTCCAGGAAGCAAAATAAGTCACCTGAATTTCCTCCGGGTCATCCATCTCAAGGTCTTTTCTATCAACCTTACACACCTCCTCAGCCATCTTGGTTAGCTCCTCCTGCCCTTTAGCAAAATCAATAAAATGTCCTTGGGAATAGCTTCTTATTCTCGCTCGAGAATGATCCTGCAATGGCGTTTTCTTAACAAGTTCAAACGGACTGCCAGGCAGCTCTTTTTCTATGGATGATTTTCTGTCAGCTTTACTTGGCGTTAGTTCAATTGGTGCTGACATCAAGCGTCTGTGTCCCATAGTTCGACCTTCTGTCAGCGTTGTAGAAGGAACATCAGAATCATCTCTTGACTTCCTTACTTCTTTATCACGCCATGAATGTTTCTCCTTTAAGAGTCCATCCGGAGGACCTTCTTTTGTCTCTAGTTCGTCGGGACTATTTTCTTCAAACAAAGGTCTTTTTCCAGATAAAATGTCATCTAGCTCAGAACTCGGTGCTTTATCTTCGACTCCAAATTTCTTTCCGCTGTTTGCTGGTTCAAAATAATCGCTGTCCTCATCAGCCCAAGCACCTAACGGTGGGTAGCGCCTTTTCTGCAAAGACTTTCGTTCCTTATTACTTCTTTTCTGTATTTCTTGAGGTGCATCTGACTGGGCTTTTTCGATGTCAGTTGGTACTTCTACTTTTGCATCTGTTTTTATCAAATCACCAGTACCCCTAGTTGTGTCAGTCCCATTTAAATCTCTATCGTTCGTATCTCCTTGTGTAACGGGAATTGAATTTTGACTTGCACATTCCGAGCTCTCGTCAACCTGCAGGCCAAGGCTTTTCAGCTTTTTCGTAATCGAAATAGGCTCAATCAGCTCGTCCTCGCTCACGACTTCTGGAATCTCGTAGTCGACAGCTGATTCACCAAAGCCGATTTCACTGGCGCTGTCGACATCTTTGATATCATCGATTTCATCTGCTTCCGATAAATATGATTGGTCTTCATCTGGAAAATCAAGAACATCTTGCAGCGACATTAGGTCACATGACCCTGCATCACTGCCATCTTCAACAAATAAACTGCTATGAAGTGACGAGGTTTCATCCGACTGCCCTAATGACATCAGCTTTCGTCTAAGATACTTCGGGAGGTTATCTGTCTCTAGCGTATTAATGACAGTGGACGATCGCTCACGTGACTCGACCATCCAGTGCTCTTTGCTTTCAGTTGAGCAAACGGAGTCTTCACTTTCAACCCGACACATCGATCGCCTTTGAGATACTCCATTTGTTATATCGGATAGTGATCCTCTCTCCACTTGAACGGAGCCAGTGCGTCTAAGGTTGGACTCTTTTGCATGTATCTGAATAAAAGATATTTAAGCTTTAAAAAACAAGACAACTGGTAAAATCTTGAAATTTTCATTATATTTCTAAACAATCAAATTTAGCTGATTGGTCTGACGGCTTCTGGCTTGCGTTCACAGATGCTTCAAAAAGTGCTTTCTCTATTTATCAAAACGGTCAACTGAAGAAAGGAAAATGGCCTCTGAGAAACATAAGACAAATCAACAGCAGACAACTGGAGGTTTGTGCTCAAAGCTCACATTTGTACCAACTGAGAAGCGATGACTCAAACTGATTCCATAAAAACTCGATATTTACCTATTACTTATTTACCTGTTCAGGGTTTTTATGATAGTAATTTATATTCTCTTTGTTAATTGATTTATACTTGTAATTCAGTTAACATCAACGTTTAAGTTTTGGTTGGCATTAATTAGCAAATTAATTACCTATATGAGAAGCCAGCCTAAAATAAACAAATTATTATTATTCATCATTATTATTTTACCCGCGAATCGCTGCTCTTTCTGCTGAAGTCGTTCTCATCATCATAGCCAATGCTACGCTCATTCGGTGACATTTCTGGTAGTTTTCCAGTTTCTGCATCGCCTTTCTCAGCTAAAGGTGATTTTATTACCATATATGGGCTTCCAACCTGTGTCCTCTCACCCTTGGCCCCTCCATTCTCTCCTTCTTTTTCAGAAGCTGTTTGGTCTTCCTTACCGATATTTAGAGATAAATCAATTTTCAATTGTCTCCTATCGCCGACACTTTCTTCCTCATTATGAGCCTCTGTGCCCTCTTCAGTATGACCTGGAAGTGAATTCTGACCTTCAATTTGACCATAAATTTGACCTTCAATTTGACCATAAATTTGACCTTCAATTTGACCATAAATTTGACCTTCAATTTGACCTGTCGCACATGCTTGATCAATGGCTTCCTTCGCTTCATCACTGAACTCCGCACCAAACTGACTCAAGGTTTCATTATTGATATCCGATGCAATGTATTCCTTAGGCGGCTCGATTCCTAAATACGTTTGTCTTAAAATCGCCCCGTTGTTTAAAAGCACTTCCGACACAGGCTCCTGGGCGGTTTGTGCGTGGATATAAGTGTATTGCAAATTCTGACCAGTAGCACCATTATCATCTCCTGTTTGATCTTGCGACACAGTCGGGTAGTACTATAACGGAAAAACTATTAAATAAGATACATAGGATGCAAAGACATAAAAGAACAAATTTCTGAAATACAAATTTCTAAACCAAAAAACAAGTTTCTACTTTCTGATATGGCATTCGTGTTAAATTTTTTCGGCACAAAATAGTGGCAAATGCGAGTAAATGTGAGGGATCATGGAAGCTAAATTCGTGTTAAAGTTCAAGCCTGATCGTGACCGTGAATGGGTTCGCAGAAGCCCGCCAATGAGCTTTCTTTTAAGCGAAAAATTAGGTCTTAAAAACGCTATAAAAAGTTTTTTTCTTTTACTCTTGTTCGCTTTGCTCATCTGGGTATTAATTGGAAAAGTATTTGGTTCATTTATAAGTTTTTGTCACGGTCCCCTGAAAAGCAATCTGCTTAGATTGGCTGGGTTACAGTGAATAAAGAATTTGAAATGAAATGAAATGAATGATCACAAAAAATGGATGATCACAAATTTTATCAAATCCCGCTAAAGACTTCGAGATGCCTTTTGCAAACAGCAAATGACAATTGTTCTTGCCAACGAAAATGCCAAGCAACATGTTTTCATTTACCAGTAAAATCGAAACAATGTAAATGCAACTGACTTTGTTTTGTAGCTAAACAAATATAAAAATATAAATCCAGGAATCACAAACAATACTTAAGGTAATATAAACGATACAAACCAAGTAATCAGTTGTCAAAATTAAAGGTTGATAAAGCGCAGGGGTCTTGATCAAAACTGCAGGATACCACAAGAGCCATGAAAATATTCTTAAATACGTTTAATTGATTAAGTTTTGAATCATTTAATATGCGAGAGAGCATCAATAATTTGCACGTTAGATCTAAAATTAATTAGGCGAATTCTCTACGTCATCAAAGCAGTCAAGCACTCTGGTTGAAACTGGGATAGTTCAATTTATTCATTGATTGTCAAATTTCGCAGAAAAGGCCCTGAAATCATTTCTACTTTTCATATGAGAAAACAACAGTGGTGGTCGCCTTTAGCCACTCGGTCCATGCCCCATTCGAACCATGCCCACCCGGCTCATACCTCACTCGGCCCATGCCCCGCCCGGCTCATACCTCCCTGGGCACTACCCCACCTGGCCCAGACCCAAACCGGCCCATGCCTTGTTTAAAGCCATTTATGAGCATGGTACTTCCGATTTGCATTATAATCGAACAACGGGTACATGCCTCTCCAATTTCATTAGGAACAGCATTTGGTTGATAACGCATCTCTTCACTTTTTGGGGACGATGATGGCTTGGCTGCCTTTTCGCGCTTCTTTTCTTGTTGGATAAATTCTTGCAGCCTAAAAGATGTACAGCAGCATCAATTTTGATAATCAATCTATACCGAAAATGGAAGATTCGAAAGCTGAAGATCAAGTTTCAATATTTCGCAAATTTTCAACCAAAGATGTCAGATTAACAAAATTCGTAAATAAATTTCAATCCTGTAGCCGTACTTCCTACTTCCTGCACATAAAGCTAGTTGATAAAGTGACAAATAACTACAAATTACTGCAATGGCATCTGAAAACGATTCGCTTGGGTTTAGCACAGTTTGTCTTTTTGTTTGCATAAAATACCAGATGGGAGTTGAGGGAGCTGGTACCCAGCGTTTCATGGTAAGCGAAGAGTTACTGGGTTTCTAAAATGACGGAGAAAATGGTCTGTTCATTGACATAGAGGTAGGGGCACTGCAGATCAAACAAGATGCGTGCAATGAATTGCAAATATGGAACATCAGATGAGAAATTCTGACTCAAAACAACTATTAATCATTTTATTATACACACCTTGCATTCCATGCGAGAATGACTTCACATAGTTTCTTCTTGAGATTCACAAGCATATTCCCTATGCTAGTCATAAGTGCACTCTTTTCTGAAGGTTTCAAGATAAAACTGTCGACGACATTATGGAATTCTGTTGACGCATTCATTGGATCTTCTAAGGATTGCCTTCTCTCCGAGCTCAAAAGACTGTCAACCTTCATCCTTAAGCATTGCATAAAGTCTTCAAAATGATAACTTTCCGCCTAATAATACGAAAGATATAATAAACATCTGATATATAAGAAGAGCTTTATTATTCTTTATTATTTAGTTGTAAATCTATTGCTTAATTTCAGCTTATGTTACTTGAAGTTTTGTTTATTAATCATTGTTAGCATTCTAGCATTTAACATTATGCTACATGATTTTAGCATATTGAGAAATAAAAACACGAAACTGAAATTTTGTGTTCATTAATCAATTGATTAACTAATTAGTTCATTCTCTCGTTCATTTATTGATTAACTCATTCTTTTCAATCGTTTTGTAATTTTAGCCATGGTAGCCCAAATAGAAGGGGGCCAAATTAGAATATACAAACATTGAAATTTAATATACTGGGTTATGGAATTGAAATTAAATGTCTACTATAAATTCTATATAAACGAAACAATAGCCACAACTTCAAAAATCAACAAGGAATAGCAAAGGAAAAAGCAAATTTTGTTCATTGAAAGATAATCTTTTTGTGCCTTTCATGAATTTCCTTAAATATAACCAATCTTAAGCTGTTTCTCTTCTTACAATCAAAACAAACTCTGACCATGCAGGCGTAAAAATTTTCAAAAAAATCATCTAACGTAATTAACGTTTTAAAAATTCAAGATAAGAAACACATACTTGAAAGTCCGATTGAAAATCTTTAATACTCTGCTCTCGTGTTGCATTTGTTATTGGATCGAGGGAGCGCAAGTCAATTATGCGCTCCATAATCTGTTTCAACACTTGATCGGCTCTAGAAACCAATTATAATACGTTGAATGAATAAGAATAAATTAGGTGAAATTTATTGAATTTCTGAAACATTTTGAAAACAAACATATTCAAAATCAAATCCATTCTGAATTTGATGTCTGTAGTGAAATTATCCCAATTTTACTTCGAATTTCAAACTTCGGCTCACAGTTTTCGAGACAGTTTAGGAATAATGAAATAGTTGAAAATGAACAAATCTAAATCAAAGAGCTGGTGACGAGAAGGTTGTAAACAAATGAAGAAAATTGTTAGATTCTCCAGGATAAAAAGGCCTTGGTGCTACCTACTTGGCACAAAACTCTTCAACGTCATTTTCCCATTCGCTCGGTTGTCTTTCCTTCCCAATAACAACATCTGGGCTTGGAATAATAACCTCATACAACTCAATAGGACGATACCTGAAAACAAACGGGTTGTGGTAAAGAGAGCACTCTAAAATCATAAAGAAGTCATGACATTTTAGACATTATGTATACGTGACAACTTCAGGCCTACTGGCTGGACATCATGGTCAAATTCAAGATTTTTGTTTACACTATTCAATAAATGGAACCTACTCTCTTCCATCACAAGTGACATTTGAGGCTTTCATAAAACCTGTCTCTTATGCATCGTCTACAGTGTATCTGTTGCATGCATGGCTTTAACCCTTTCAATATGGTGCCCATCTCTTTCTAGTTCATCTTATAGCTCAAGATAAACATCAACAACGACTTTTTTCACAGGCCCAAGACATTACAATAAAGTTACCAAATAAAATTCGCTAAGCCTTGAAACAACTTGTCAATGATAAAAATCTGTTGAGGCGTTTGACAAAATTAATATTTGTTGAAAATATTGGTCAAAGTATGTTGCAAGTCATCATGTCTTTAAATCTGAAGAGATGCAGTTCGCAGATGCAACTACGGTGATGGTTCACAGAGATAACATCAAATATTTCTTTAGACGAAACAAAAAACTGTGTGGAAAATCTCCAGCCGAACATCTCATCAAGATTACCAAGCAGCTGTTAGTAATGAACAGAATTGCTAGCAAACAAGCTTCGGGCGAATCTAATTCTTAATATCAGAATCGCAAAAGAATTCGTTATTCATGGTTTCGGTCTGACAAAGGAAGCTTCAAGAGATAAAGATCGAACAGAATCTAGCAACGTCACGCTCAAAAACAAAAACGCTTCGTGCTTACGCTTCTTCAAGAAAATAAAAATCATATATTGGTTAATAATGCCAACAAATGTTAATTAAATGATCAAAGACTTATTATCGTGTATAATAACCTAATGATAAAAAGTGGTGTCCGAAAACGGGTCTCATTATTATTGTCAAACGCCTCAGACCCTTCTGTCTGTATTTGGGGGGAATCCCGACGGAAAGTAAAAGCCGGCGGAAAACGCTCATGTCTTTACATGGACAAAACAGTTCTAGGATTTGAAATTGATTCTACATGTTCCTATACCTTCCATGATCACAGAGCAAGTGGTTCAAATCATTTGTCGGAATGAATCAGCTTGCGCATTTCTAAAGCCTGGTCCATACTTAGATAAGATTATACCGAAACGAACGTAGGTTATTTTCAAATAAGGCTCTTCTACTTTATGAAAATCAGTTCATTGCGGGTCATTAAATTTGATTTTTCCAAGTCAGCGGTGCTTTAAAGTTCAATATCAAAATTTATGAAAAGTAATACCTTGGGAAGGTGTATTTAAGAAAAATAAACGATAAAATAAGCTATTTACCTGTTACTCATCCTGCAGTTTTTGCTTGGCAATCTAAAATTGAGCTCGACATTTGCAAGTTCTTGGTAAATCGGAAAACGCTCTAAATTCCTTTTATACGGTATGCTAAGGTTTTTAAAAAACTCACTTGAATGACGCAACCATGTTCGCAAAGCTAAAGTACTGATAGTGATCTTGGTGTAGCGAATGGCCACAGGGCTCCGCACTAGCTCGTCGCGTGTACTGTCCCCCGTAAAATCGAAGCTCCAAGTACTTTGCGAATGATAGTGACCATGACTCAAATGACAAAGGCACGACGGGGGTAACCTAAGAGATTATAGAGATTCTTGGTTTTTGTAAATTGCAAATAGAAGAAGAGGACCTGATGAAAAATTAATGAAATTCGTAAAAAAGCAGCGAGAGTAACAAACAAAGTCTAGTGCTGTAATTAAAGCCTTGTTTGAAGAAGAGCGATTTAATGTTCATAGCAGTTTCTTAAAAACATTCAGAGTTAGAAAAAGCTTCTATCGAATATTGAAATGAGGAAACTTTACGATGGGAGAAAAGTATGATAAGGACATTGTAAGCACAAAAACACCGCAGCTTATCAATGCAATAACAGAGCAACCGCTACAAACAAGACCCTTTGCGTACTTAAAGAGTCTAGGTACACCAGTTCCCACGTTTATGGTTGGAATAAGAAACATAAGGAATACGCAGAACCAGGGGGCCGTCAAAGGAGGAGGGGATAAGGCCACGTGCCTACCCTAGTATAATCCTGGTAGATATTCTTTTAATTCTGAACGGGGGAAGCATCAACTTATGCTATTTTTTTTACCTTTGCTTTACAGGACAAAGGATTTCACTTCCATTTTTTAGGTTCTACAAATTTATCTCAGATATATAAAATATTGTTAAGCTTTTCTTACAAAACTGTTTTTTCTAAGAAATCTCTGTTGAGATTTGGCTCTACTAAACAAGAACCGCGACGCCTGTTCGAGCGACCATCCGTTATATGGAGAAAATTAATAAGACCACTAATCCGAGAAGAAGATTCGAGAGCAACAAAAAACTAAGTCCGGCATAAATTCACCTGTTTACACTGCTTGCACCAGCTCCAGGTCAGTATTGTCCGGTCATATCCAGGAATCGGCGATTCTAAATTTCTCATGTGAATATACAATGAACCATTTCCATGGGCAAAATATCTCACGTGATTTACCATTGGAACGTCGCAGTTGTGACTGGAACATATATAGGATGGCCTAGAAAAAATCAGTAAATGATGCAAGCTTTTCCATGCTATCTACAGGTCTTTGATTGTCCTGACAGCGTATATAACTGACAGTCAATAGATCAGCAGGGGCCAAAAGAGAGGCAAGAAAGGATAGGAGAAGAGAGAGAAGAAGGGACTAACGAAGGAAGACGAGAAGGGAGGGCCTACTGACAAGCTGAAGAGTGAGTCAAGTTTGGATTAAGATCCTTCCAAGTAACAATTATAAAAGTGACGTGCCTGATTGACAATGGGGTGTTATGACTCCACAATACGCAACGGTACTAAAACTAAAACTGTACGGTAGAACATAACGATAAACAAGCGAATTTTTTTGGAATGCCCCTGCTCATACTCTTAGTTTGGGATTCCAGACAAAAAACCTTAAATGCATGATTTGATAACGGTAGGATATGTAATTAGAAACACAATCCAATCATGGCGTCGCTTCAAATCTGCATCTAACACATCAAACAGAATGCTCCGTGACAAAACCTGTCAAATTCCCACAGAAACAGCTAATCAATCCGATTTCAAGGCAAAAATTTTACGGTGAATATTTGAATGGTTTGTCAAAAGCCGATGAAAATCAGAGCTTAACAAGCAAGATTAAGCAAAGTTAGTGCAATGAGATACCTGATGCGCGGCTTAATAAGTAAACAATGCTGGCAGCAAAACTGCTCTTTGGCATAGACAAAGTATACATAAATACTTGCAAAGCGTTTTATAGAAGCCATTGGTCTTAAGGAAAACCCGAAAGAAAAGACGAAAGAGACTCACCTGAAACAATACCGTTCTAGAAATCCTCCGAGAGTGATGTCATTTCTACCGTAAAATTCCATAAATACAGCCCTGAAACAAAAAAGTTCTTCCATAGTCACAGGAAACTAACAACGTATTCAGCTTTACATTGAAACTTGTTATTTGCATTCTCAGAATTAATCTCAGGCTATAAGAATCGTTTCACCGTCTTCCTTAGAGTTTGCTTTCATTGACTTTGTGGTTGGCAAGCTACTTCATAATTCAAGCATTGTAACCAAAACAAATCACTTCTCAAACAATGCGATCAAATGCCGCTTACGGTGATTTTAGGGAAAGAAAATTTTCCTTGCTGCTAAAAATACACAATAAGATGTTTTATAAAGTGAACTCAAAAATTGCGATTCCTTCATATCACAGAAAGTATTTTGGACGATTCCTTAAAAATTGCTTAAAGTCTTTGCCTTCCTACAAAACAGAAAATCACGATAAATTAACTGCAGCGGTCCAACACAACCAGGCCACTATCTGTGGGTCGGTAGTTACAGTTTCAAAATGTCAATCATAAAAAAATCAGAATGATTACCAAGGGCTGATGCATGGCTTCGGAGCATTGTGGGACTCACTTGAGTAGCTACTAAAAAGGACAGCAATTTTCTGATGGTTGTACGGATCAAAGCAATCCCCCTGAAAAAGGAAACTATTGTATTTACAGAGAAGTTATCAATACTTCTATTCGGAAAGTTAAATATTTCCAACAGTATCATAAATGTCTAAAAAGATAGTCCAAATAAAAGAACATATCAAACCAAATAGTCAATAACAAGTAAAATTGACGTCCATAAAATATATAAGAACGTAACTAGGCAACAGAATATGTTTGGTTATTTACAAAAATTTTTTTTAATCATGCAGCACAACAATTATTAAATAATAACTTAAGTTTGTATTTAAAGTTTAGTAAAACTCAAAACGTACCGATATTTCATATTCAGAGGACGATCCTTGCTTTTTATCGGGTGATGCAGAGGTCTGATCTTTGCCCTCCTCTCCACCATGGTCTTTTCCTAGAAATTCTCTCCTTTCCTTGCTTCTTATATTCACCTCTTTTCTTCTTATCTTATGAACCTCTTCAAAGTCTCTATAGGTTTTCAAATCAACAAGCCCCCCTTGCGCTCTAAAATCAGCTAATAAACTTTTAGTCGTTTGATCTTGAGGACGGGGGACAACATCTGGAATTGTAAATGGATGTGGACCTTTCGCTATCAAGTTTGGATTTACTGTCTTCGTTTTGACGCCTTTTTCGTCGCTGTTGAACTTTACTTCTTCTAGATTTTTTACTTCATTTAAAAGCTTTGATTTGTACAGTTGCCCTGGACTGAATCGACGGCAGCCACAGTTCTGTCCTTCCTCTGTAAGCAGATAAGGCAACGGATAAACACAAAACGGAGAGCTGCAAAGAACAACTTGAGAGATCAACTCTTTGAATTTCTTCGACTCCTCTAACATGTTATCAAGTTTTGAATTCTCGCTTGTCAGGCTTTCTTCAATTGGATTAAGCGAAGTGGTTTCCTCTTCGTTCTCTAGATCCTCTAGATCCTCCTCCGCAATCTTGAAAACCGCCTTTCTGTGTCTCTCCTTTTTTAATATGGAACCAGTTGGAAGCAAGTTATCTAAGGTCGGTGGCATGGCGAACTCGTCCATAAGAAACTTGTGCTCAAGCTTCAAATGATATGCAACATAAATAAGGTACTTTAAGATCGCCTTCACCTTTGTCAAGATACTTTTATTGCCACCTTGCAGGACCAAAGAACAACCTAAATCTGGAGCACAACCTTCAAAAAACATGAGAGTTCTGGTTCCACCATCCTAAAGAAAGAACATGGGGGAAAGTTCCAAAATAAAAAATACACAATAATATGAATGGAGGATTTTTACAAGATTTGTTCAAAACTCTTATATGAGCGGAGCCTATCAAGGTTCTACAGAACAGTGCTATTTAGATAAACACAAAAAAGCTGTATGTGACAGGATATCATTTGCATTGTATATATGACAACTGACTGTGTCATGGTTTCTTAATACCTAAATAATACCTCTACTGTGCATCAAAACTGTGCATTGTGAATAATGACCAGCTCGAAGTTGCTCACGTTTTAGAATAGAGTAAAAATTATACCCTTATTTCCTTATTTTTTTAAAATTCTTTATGAAACAGGTAATACAGCGCTAAAATCTTTGCCAAAAATAGTAAGAACACCACAATATTCACGTTCGAAAGATGTGTATAAAAATACGATATTCTTTATTACCGGCAAGAGGTACTTTTGCAACCGGAATTGCTGACAGGTCCCCAGCCTCGGGCGTGTCACTTGTTCCATTGACTGCAAAACGGCAGCTCGTGTACACCTTGCAATGTTCTCCATTACATTCTGCAAAAGTTTAATTTCAATCACAAACAAAGCTCTAAACGCAACACTAGCAGAGAAACTTTCAAAATGGGCTGCTTACCCTAGGGTCGTGCTTTAATTGCCATTAAGGTAGATGAATACATCCAACACCCCAACCCCCCCCCCCTCATTACCGCACAAACCCAAACATAAAGCACTAGTCCCAGAGGCGGGGCCAAGCTGCTCAACTCTTCCCAACTTGCACTTAATCTTGGCAAAACATGTTTGATTCAGCTGAAAAAACACTCACCGATTTTATATTGTGAACAAGGGTTATTCCAGCTTCCAAAAGCATGTTCTGGGCAACCCTTGCTACCGTCTTCTCTACAAGGACAATGTTAGGTTTCAGCGACACGATCCTGGCAATAAACTTCTTCAGGAATTCATATTCTTGAAGGACAACCGGTTCAATCGATGTGAGCTTGTTTTCAACCCGCTGAAAAAAATAATACATACAAACGTAAAAAAAACGAAAAGTTGGCTATTATAACCTATTTAAAGGCAATCGTCGTTTTATTTCATTCCTGCTACACAGTTGCAATAATGACAAACATATTAGAGAATATATGAACTAAAACCCAGATTTTTAGATTTCTTTCAAGGGTATAGGGAGATGGCGGTGAAAGCACTCGCATAATTGTTCTATTAGTAAATTTCTGAATAAATTTTTTTGGTCGACAAACCCTTGTGGCATAGACAAAAGGTCCACATATAGATAAGGAAATGATTAACCTACAATGCAAGAATTCGGACCACATATTTTCAGTTTTTAACTACTTTCATAAGTCAAATATTGCAACATATGAAGTTGATTTGCGGCGTCTTTAGCAGCATATTAAACTCTGTTCTCTTCCCAAGGCGTATCTGAGCACAGAAAACGTGACGCGAAGTCATTATATTTCGCAACGGCAGTCTGCAGTACACAGGCCTTTATCGAATAGCAAATAGCCGCAACGCTTAAGCAGTTTTTTATGATTTAAAACTTTAAACTACAACTAAAACTACTAAAACTACATGCCACGCATAATAGCAAGGTTACACAAGGTTATCTAGTTTTCATTATGAGTGACATTTCCAATTAAAACTACACATAAACACAAAAACGAAGAACAAAAAGAATTAAATAGGGCAAAGTAAGAGACCTCTAGAAAAATTGGCATACGAATTTTTTTTACATAATTTTACATGTGTCAGAGGTAAATCAAGAAATAAAGAAAAGAAAACAAAAAAGGGGGTTGCTGCTGTTTTGTCTTTAGATAAAAGATTCTCTTAAGCAGTTCAGCGTTTAATAGAAATTGTGATCTGTAACATTCAAAATCTCAGATTCCGCACACATTTCTCCCGCCATAAAAGACTGTTATCACTTTAAAAGTTTAGCCGAAGAGCGGCAGATTAGCCTTTAAGCGTATTTCATCCCGAAAGCGTTTCTTTCCAGGATGATAGCCGCTTATCTTTCAAAAGATATTTCCAGCACTAGAATTTGGTTTAAAAGACTCGGTATCTTTAATCAACCAAAGATACGCCCTTACGTCATCAACTCTTCTACTAGAACATATTGTATCTGGCAAATAGACAATTTATTCCCGCCAACATGGAATTGCATTAAATCCTAGGCTATCACTTCGTTTATACTTCGGGTTCTGCAATGAATGAGAATCGTTTGGAATCCAGATCATTTCCAGCGTCATCTTAGTATGCCCGAGAGCTCTTGAGACCAAAAATTAGACAATTGAAATTTTTTGGGTTTCAGGATGACACCCACGATACAAAGCCCCAAAGCTCTTGAGGTTCCTTTGTCGATACGTGCAGACGGAACTTTGATATGACCCAAATCCATTTTCAGTATAGAGTGCGGTAGTTAGCTGCAGATACAGTATTTCGTTGTAAACAATAACCAAATGTTTACAGAAAAACTTGGAACTAGGACAGTGTTATTCCACTTGATCAATGTAAATTGAAAAACCTTGATCAATGTAAAAAAAAAAAAAAAAAAATTTGGTAGGCCACATGATAAACAGTTTTTTGTGACAGAAAACTTTGACTCAGGCATAGGAGTCAATGTGTACAGGTAAATGCTCCTTGGTCGAGAAAAAGACAAACTATATCACTTTTTGCAAAGGGCAATTAACTTTTGGCGAGCTGTGGCGTGAAGTAAGTTTGCATTACCTGGTACTCGATTGCGCAGCTGAGCATCAAGATTTTTGGTTGTGTGAAGGAGCAAGTCATCTTTTTGTGCACGACGTTTTTTGGGAAAGCAACACCGCTGACCACTTGGCACTCAGGTTTGTCTCCAACTGGTACAATTTTGAACCAGACATATTGCCTGATGTCCATATCGTCATCACGGCGAACGTCAGGGACAACCTTGGTGAAATGACAACAGGGTGTTATTCAAAATATCATAGAATGGCAATGGATGCCTAAATCTCTAAACTTATTCTATAATGAAGCGATGAACGAATGCTGTATCTCAGTTACAAATTTCATGGCGAAAACACATTCTTATTAAATCATAATATGGAAGTCCAAAATCCAACATTATTTAATAAATTCATTACGAAAAACTCATGTCACTACTGCACAAAAATCAACAGATTTGAAACATGCCTGTTTTTTAGATGCTGGCAGCAAGGAAATTCATTAATCTAAAGGATGCCGTCAGAAGGAGACGTACACTGATACAGTATCATGCTGCCAAAAAGCTATTGGGTAATTTTTCAACGAATGAGCGCATGAAAGAGTTTGGTACAGTGCAGTTAGCGATAAGCCCACTGAGTGGCGGGACCAAATGATGCTAGACCTAATTCAAGTACCGTGTGAAAAATCGTGTAGCTTTTATACACACTTTTCGTATTAACAAGAAAGACTTTGCATAACTGAAGTCGCGTCATAAATTTTATACGTATGCAAACATGCACCATCTTCTTTTAATTACCTGCTCACTTATTCGAACAACAATCGGCATTATAACATCTTTCCAGACGATTGGAAGGCCATCCTTTTTGATCCGCTGGTCCAATAGGATAAGTAAATGGTGATCCGATGCAAGTCTAAAATAATTTGATATATATATATATTATATATAAGATGAGGTTTAAGGCAAGAGCAGAACAAAGACCGAATAAGGTATATAGAGCGAATTTGAAAAGGATGATCATAGGGAATTTTTCACATATTTCGTTTCAAACAGAAAACAACTTGCTAAAAATCAAAAAGTAATGATGAACCTTCTAGTTTGGCAACAATGGCAGACTGTAGTATGCCGAAATGTTCTGGTTTTCATTTATATTAAGGAATAGACTATATTTATGGACAAATGTGAATAATGATGGCTTATTATAAATTCAGAAGGTATACTTTGTTGCGGTTACAGGGTGGTTTACAGGGTGGGATATGCTTTGCTACTATGGCATGCTGATTATCTGACAAAATGTGCCATGAAAGAAAACACTTTTTGTTTTACTTGCTTATCCAAACTTTTTCTTTTAAAGACCTTTTACTGCAAATAACACAGTAGAAGGTATTCAAAAAGGCCTCAAAGAACGGCTGTCTCTAAATCACTAACAAGACCAACATCTTCGACAAAAGGAGTCATTTATCAACTTCGAATCTCAAGCTTTTTATATTAATTAACCACTTTCATTGCAAGGAGATTTTTATGAAATAATCATAAGATATGGCAGACGGTTTAAAATCCTATTTAGACTAACTTAATGATAACTAAACTTATCTATGATTATTATTATTATTATTTTCTCAAGTTTTTCCACAATATAGTCGTGGCTCTTTATCTATTGTACAAACTATATTGAAATTAACTTAAAAGAATTATAAATTGTAAATAGAAAGAACTTGTTTAAAAATTATAACACTGTTAACGTGCGGCAGTTTTGAAAATCGTAAGACAATTACGCGGCCTAATAGAAAAGTAAGACCATTATTACAACATGCCAACGTGAGGAGCCGGTAAACGAGTCACTATTACGGAAAGGCGCTCAACTCTTGCAAGCAAAATGATTGATTTACACTGAAAACCAGACCAACCACTGTGCTTTTTATCATACCGTCTTATGTACAATTGAGAAAGCTTCAGGCTTTTTATTAAATTTAATTTATTTTAAAATTACATTTGACTGCATCGGATTCTCATCGTCTGTATAATTAATTACTAAAATTACTCAGCCGTATAATTACTCATTGCAAGATTCACAGAATCCGGCGGACAGCATATCCTGCGTTTCTGAAACCAGGGTTGCCAGATGTGATTTAAAAAAAAGGCCAGACGGGTAGGCAACCCAGGCCAAAATGTTATAAAAGGGCCAAATCATAAAATATTTCCAAAAAAAACATTGCGCGTGCGCTGTTTGTACCTCTATGCATGCGTTATACATACATACATCATTTATTTTAGGCAGGTTGTTAAAGTAGGCAGCACAAGTGCTGATGTGGAACTGCATCTAGTTTAAGTTATTTTATTTAAAAAAATTTTACATCAAGAATCTAATCTAGAACTAAAATCTAAATATAACACCCACAACTACTTAAACACAATTAATATTATCTTACTGAAATTAGTGTCAATATATGTTGGGAATTTAGTCACTCTTTCCACTTGACGCTGACAAGCAGCAATGTTCCGTATGTTATTGATTGTACAGTCTCTTTAATTGACTTTAGTTCCATTTTGAATTTGGTCACACTTTGATTAATTTGACACACTTTTCACCCTATATTTTCTTTTCATTATCTTATAGATCATCATTTAGAAGTGAGTTTTTCCTGGTTTAGAACAAAAAAATCTAATCAAGGGGCGCCGGGGGCGCGATTTTGCTTTTTTATCACGTGACCCTATGACGTACATTGTGATAACTCGGAATTTTCCTGTCATAAATAGAGAGTTTACGAAAAACGACGCAACAGGTCAGACGAACTGAAATCGTTTAGAAGCGTGTTGTAAACGTTCATATTGGATTGTATACCAGTAGCAGCAATAACAAATTATCACAATCTACGTCACGGTGTCACGTGATTCATTTCCCGCCATAATTTGAAAAGGGTTTTTAAGTAGGAAAATGAAATCAGAAAGAAAAAATATTTCAACGCCACTCTCATACAGCATTTTACTTTAAGTTAAAAGAAGAAACAAATTTGGCGCCAAAAGCGTGTCACTTGTCCTTTAACTTTGTCCGGTATCAAATTCCATGCAATAGCAGCTTTGTGTCGAAATGCCTTCCTACCAATTTCTGTTTTAGGACAATCCACCAGCAATCGGAGCGGATTTCTCAGATTGTAATTCGGTTGTTCCTTTTCAATAAGACAGCAATACCGCATGTTACACACGACATAACTATCCTAAAGTAGGGATTTCTAAGGCTTCCTTAGGCAAGAATTTCAAATCTTTTTATTATAACGCTTGCAACTTTCTTCAATTTGTGGTTTCCAACATAGCTTACTGTCTATCCTTACACCGAGACAGTCTGAGAATTTTTTGTAATCGATTACTTTATTTCCAAAAGTTATTGGCTGAAGTGGACCTATGAAATTCTTTTCATTTAGTATCACTGCTTCTGTTTTGCCCTCATGAACTGTAAGTTAGTTAAGAGAGCACCACTTGAAAACTTCGTTCATGACATCTTGTAATGCGATGCACACTTCATCAACACTAGATCCGGCCGTAAAACAGCAAACATATAAAGTTCACCGTTTACTACACTGTCTGGAGAATCATTCACATACAAGCTAGAAAGTGTTGGGCCAAGAACAGAGCCTTGTGGCACTCCATATCTGATTTCTTGGTTACTTGAAATTTTTCCGTTGACTTTGGTATATTGCATACGATTTTGTAGATAGTCTTTCAGCCAGGAGAACAATGATCCAAAAATCCCAACTGACTTCAACTTTTGCAATAGTATTTCATGGTTTACGGTGTCGAAGGCTTTCCGAAAGTCTAAGAAGAAAACCCCTACTTCATACCCATAATCTAGTGCTTTCCTCCATTTCTCAGTTAGATGTAAAAGCATACCATCTGTGGAGTGACCCTTTTTAAATCCCCATTGCCTGCTGCTTGATAGTTTATGCCTATTCACATGATTGTCTAAAGAATGACAGACGTTTGCTAGGAACACTCAACAGAGAGATTGGTCTGAAATTGGCTCTTTCCGTTGAGCTCCTTTCTTAAATAAAGGGCTGAGGCAAGATATCTTCCAGCCCATGGGGCATTTAGAACTTTCTATGCTCTTTCTAAACATGCAGTAAAACCCAGAATCAACTGTGCTACCAAGTAAGTGCAACGTTTTCGGAGATATCTCGTCCGGACCCATTGCTTTGTTAGGTTTCAACTACTTTGCAATACTTTTCCTAACAATTTCTTGATTAATAATGATTTCAGGTATGGTTGGAGTTACTTTCGTTATGAATCTAGTAACCTCCTTTTCGTTGACAGGTGCATGTTCCTTTGCTAGATTTGCCAATTCCTGCGAAGTACTCATTGAAGCAAAGTATTTCCAGGATATTTCTGAGTGACTTATAGGTGATAATATTTGACATATGGGCGTAGTAAGCTACTAATTACTCAATTATTTTAGTTTTTTCTTTCAATTTAGAATTTCTGCTGAAAAGGCCAAAAAGGCCAAATTTAAGTAGTAGGTCAAAAATAAATTTTCCAGGCAATGAAAAAGGCCAAAATTAGGAAATTTGGCCTGAAAAAGGCCAATCTGGCAACGCTGGATGAAACTCTGTCCTGATGCGAATTGCGTTGCAATATTATATCATAATCGTCGTAGCCGTCACCATCGCAATCATAATAATCATAATCTGCTGCGCGTTGGTGAAAGACAGACTTTAAGGCATACAAAACGGTTCAGCTTTAAGGTGCTATCCTAACAATCCTTAAACTTTCTAATTGGTATTGGTATCATAATTATTATCATTTTCTAATTTTGTTTATTGAGACGTCAGCTAACTTACCGAAGTCTCTCCCGTGCCAAAGTCTCTCCATTGTCGTCGTTAAACGCCCCAATCTCTGCGACCTGCGATGTAAGACGGGGCTTCGGAAACTCAACGCCTCGCAAAATATCATCACCGAAATGAGTAGAGCTGGAGCTTTTAGCAATCTTTTTCTTAGCAACGAAAGGATGTCCTTCTACGCATACATAAGTGTCTAACGGAGGTGGAGGCACATGAGTGATGAGTGACAGCTTGTTCGTTTGGTCGTAAATTTCTTTGCGAACTTGCTTCTCTGATTCCTAAGGGTCAAGAAAATATCTAAAAAGCAGCTCATCGAACGTGGATAATCGGGAGATTAACATGCCTTAAAAACAAAGCGAACTTTTATTCTTTGGTTTTCAGCACAACAAATAGCGAAAAAATCAAATTTCGAATTCGGCCGATCAAAATTAGGAAGAACTCTGCACATTATTTCAATGAAACTTGTGAGCATACACCACAGGGCTAGGCTGTATGTATAGATGAAATTCCCACTAAAGCAGCTGTTGGACAATATCTCCTGTCGTGTAAGCACAATTACCAACAATTGCACAATTTGAAAGATCTAGCTCATGAGTCTGCAATTTAAAGTAACAAAAAAATTCTTTTTACAATTCTTCTATCATTTGTAACTGCCTATCGTTGCGAAACACTACATCACCTACAACAAGCGGCCTTACCTATATCTAACTGACAAGAAGTATTAAGAGTCGCTGATAAAAAGTATGGCGTTGCATTTGGCTAGATATAGCATCAGAAAGTTCTTCACATGCGTGCAGTCTTTTCTTTGTGTAATTTTGGTCTCAATATTTTCAGAAATGCTTTTACATTTCACATCTCCAAAATATGAGCGCAAGTTGAATAGCAAAGTCATACGACCCTGAATATTTTCAGAGATGGCCAAACAAATTCAATATTTCCTTGCGGCATATGCATAACAAAAAACATTCAAAAATCATTTAATATCATTAAATAAAGACTTTTACTGAGCTTCACTTTGGCTGTATTACACGAGAAGAAGATGAATTTTTTCTCGTTATCAATGGATATTTTAAGTCGGCTAAAGGTTCTTATTTCTAGCTGTATTTTACTAATCTTTCAAAATTTAAATGTCGAATCTTTCAACGATTCAAACCTATTCCTTTGCAATTTCAAAAACCATTCCTCGATGCAAACGATTTTGGTCTACCGTACCAACCCTTGGAGGATCTTTAGAATTCCTCCAGGAAAAAAAGGTTTTTCACACAGAAAAAGGTACACAATTTGAGCAGCCGGCTATTGCTGCAATTTCTCGATACAATTACCCATTTTTTGCAGAAAAAAATCTCTTACAGCGTCATGTAAGTTTTTTTATTTATGAATGCTCTCAGTTTGTGTTTCAAGGCACAAAAGTTTCACAGGTGTTATTTTTTGAAGTTTTGACCCACTCGACATTCTCCAAAACATAAAAAATATCGAACTCCATTTTTTTGCGCAAATATCTGTCATTCTAAGCAACCGCCGTACAAAAAAGTCTTTCAAATTTATTTGCATAAAAAGCCTTATTACATAGTTCGTTATGCGTCGATATCGAAGCAAGTCTGTATGGTAATTAATCAATTTAGTTATCAAAGAGTAAAATATTACATAAAGTCTTGCAACTATCTCTCTCTGTGATCCCTCTCTGTTCAATTAAAAAAAAAAGAAATATAAACACATCCCAATTCTCAATAGGGTAATCAGATATCAAAGCATTCGTGTTCTCCTTCTTTTTTTCTACTCTGCTATCAGCGATGTTTTCTAAAAGTTATCACTTTATTTGAGGAAATAACAATAATAATAATAATACGAATATTTCAACAGGATAAAAGGTTCACCATAAGTATTGCTGTTTTCAACACTTGTCCTGCAAAACAGCGAGTCTTAGAACAATTCAGCCCTTTGAGGCTGCTGTTGCAAAGAATTAAATTAATAACACAAAACAAAATAATAATTATTCCAGTTGAGAAATAATGAAAGAAGCAACTTACATCCTCGTCATCAAAATAGTCCAGCTTCATATGAAGAGAAAGATCACGTGCAGGTATGTGTTGTTTGTTATCGCTTGTTTCAAACGTTGCGTGATCCAGGTCTAAATGTCGACCTATAAACAAATTCACATTTCAAAGCTTGGCAAATCATGAACCACTAAGAGTAAGTAAGTCGGCCTAATAAGACTCGGCATATCAAAATCTCTAACCTACGAATAATTGATAACATCGAAAGACTCCACTCTTCGTCATATCGATTTTTGTTTATGATGATAAAAACATGACACCACAAGATCATATCATCCAGTATACTAAGTAGTGTTGGACTTAAGACAAATGCTTCTAAGTTGAACAAAAGACTTATCTGGTCTGGAAGAGCTATCAATTTTCAATTGCTAATAGTTTAATTACATGTCTTGACTATTTAAGCTGTAATGGGTCTAGTTATACCTGATTGCGATTCATCCTTGGTAAAGTGCAACATGCAAAACCCACATGATTTCCTTCGTGAATACATAATCCTGTACGGTTTTTCACCAAAGGCTTACAGATGCGTAAATAGTAAGCAAAGGGCTACCCACGTCACAGGTCACTTAATTAAAGAGCTTGTTGTGACCTTAACAAAGTACATTAACAGACGAGGACTAGGCTAAACCAACAGAACCATTCCCTTTCAGATGCATATGTAAGCAATCGTAAGCAATAACTTGCCATACGTCCTGTATGCTCTTTGGGAGACAAATTGATCCAAATTTATTTCAAAGAGCTCATATTTCCAAACTTAGTAAAAAATTTTCTAGATGACTATATGCACAAATTAAAGAAAACTTTCTCCTTACTTGAAGAAATCCGTCGTGAAAGGGAAGGCGTTCCAGAATTATGCATTTCCATCAGAGTTCTCTAAAAAACATTTTACTTTTGTTACAGCACATTTTGTGCCATGTTCACAGAGTTGTTCAAAAGATTTCACACAAAAAGATCAATGACCATAAATGGTATCGTTCTTAGAAGCACATCAAAGACGAGTACAAAAACCTGTAGGCCATTTGAGCTTTTCATAAAAAAATAAGACCCCGCAATAAAAATTAACATAATAGAACTTTTTCTTCTGCATGGGCAAGTCTACATTTGCTCCTGCATATCCATGATAATAATGATATGCATTATATAATATAATGCAGAAGAAAAAATTATATACAAAATATAATGAAAAAATAAAGAAATCGGGCTCAGCCTGGTTGTACGGATGATACTGTAGTTTTATTTTCTTTAAATGCTCATGGCAAATTATTTTATATTCTACTCCCTAGATTAGCTGTCCCAGTTCAGCATGCCAATGTCTCTTGAACACGTCTTCATTTGAAGCAAATCTAAGCAAATCTAAGCAAATCTAAGCAAATCTAAGCAAATCTAAGCAAATCTAAGCAAATCTAAGCAAATCTAAGCAAATCTAAGCAAATCGAAGCTTCGTGTTCCTCATACGCACATATATATGTTCCTCGTAGATAACAATAAACATGTTGCTCCTTTGCGATCTTTTTTCTTCTTTGCAATATTAATCACCTTGAAACATTTAGAGTTACATGTTATCTTAATTTCAATATAATGAAATAAAAATACCAGATTTTCTTCTGAATCCAAAGAAATCTGCTTGAACCAAATTGGAAGTGTCTCATCATCGTCATCATCAACAACAGACACATTACTGGCCGAACCACTTTCCTCTCCTTCTAAAGAAGAAGGCCCATCAGCGTCCAATCGGGATACAAGTGACACCTGGGACTCCATTTCTGGGACAGCAAGCTAAATGTTTCAAATTAAATTAAATTAGATAAGTTCTTTTTAGACTAATTCGTAAAAATCAATCCAAGACTTTCTACGGGTAAAGAATGAAAATTTTTAAAAGGGAAAAGAGCATTGGAGAAAACATCAACAGCCATAAAAACACTTCGTATCGCCATACTGTTTGATGCAAGCTCATAAGTCAAAGTTTCAGGAAGCAGGATTTATGCAAATACTTTAGAGGTAAAGTCACAAAGTTGCAATTATTTGTACGTTGTACAATTTCTTCTTCGTCAAATAATCTTTAATTGTTTAAATGATACTAACAAGATATGCCTCATGATAAAGAAGTTTTAGTTCGATACTCCACAAAGCAAAAAGACCTCAGTCAATGAGCAAAAGCTAAACAGAAATTTGTATCCACCTAAGGGAGTGGGCGAAAGGACTGGGGATGAAGACATTTTTTGGACCACGACCCCTCCAAAAAACGTTAATTCAAATCGGTTCGTTAATACTGTTACTTAGATGATTTACGTACAAAACTATTGTCGCCTAATAAGTTCACCCATCTCGTAACCTGGTGACCGCAATTATTGTCACAGAATGGTGCCTTGCTGCCAATAATGGCAGAATACGAGGCTCCATTGCGATGAGCAATACAGATTACGAGGCTCAATGGTTATCAGCAATGAAAGAATACGAGGCTCCTCACCTTGCCAGGTTGGTACAGCATGTACTCATCTTTGAATATGTCTTCCTCTGTCGCTGGTATCGATTCGATCCATCCAAGGTCTAAAAGATCTTGACCGATTGCTACTCCTTGTGGTCTAAAAAATTCAATTTATAACACCATACTTTGAGAATGAAAGTCGTTTTCTTCGGAAAAGTAGTAACTTTTGGTAGAGCTAATTAATCGTGTTATACAGGAAGAGAAAAACTGTCGAAACCACGTGCCAAACCTGAAATCGAACTTTAATTAAGAAACCCAATGCACTTGCAAACAAATCACAAACTTAACACGCGGTAAAATGCTCTTGAAATCAGTGGTGTGGTGGCAGGGGGCCCCTGAATATAGGCGCAAATGGAGATAAGGGGGCGCCAAAATTTTTTGATCGTAATGTTTGGCTAGGAACATCAAAATTGATCGTACATGGGTAGAACACTTCGCTGTAACTTGCTGTGATAAATCTAATAAAACGTGCGATTGTACAATCGAAGCATGTTGCGTTACCATGACCCAATCAACATTTGTGTCATATGTTTTTGTGTTAACTATGTACGTGGCTTCATGTTTAGCACGCCAACTAACGAGAATTTTACGTATGCCAAAAATGTTTTCTATCAGCTTGCACTCAGAAAGCCAAAAAGACCCGAGTGTACGCCGGCGATCTTCGGACCTAAGTACGTGGAATCCACCCTGGCAATCAATACAGCAGGTTCTTGTTATTAACATCGATGTGCACTCTGGACCAAAGGTCGCCGCGCAAAGAATCAAAAATCAATGTTTTTCTGAGCATCGTCGAACTGTCTATTCTGAGCGGTATAGTAATTTGTTAAATTTCTGTCTGGGAGATGCATTTTAGCCATTCTGGAAGGCTTGATTTCAAAAACTTTTTTCCGCGTCGGATCCAAACCATGGAGGGTCCTCCTATGTCACTAAACTTGATTCTTAGCCCAACTCCAGATTCAATTTCGTGCGCGCCGCCTCTGTCCGGTTCAATGGTACAATTCAATACTTGATTTTTTCAAGTTGTTGAAAGAACTACTATTTAATAACTACTAAAGAATAACAAACTTGAACCATGTTTGTATATCCTGCATCATAAATATGATGACCCTAGGCTGATCAAATCGCCCATAAGCAGTGGCGAAATGGACTAAGGCTACCTTTAATTAAAAAACCAAGGAACCCGAAACAAAAATTTGCTCTACGTTATTTTACTCTGAATTCTTCCATTCATACTCGCACTTTCAATCAAAACTTCTTCATGAAATTTTGAATTTAAGTTGCAAAAATTTATTCCTCTTCTAGAAACGCGTGCTTTTATATAACCATGATATATAGATAGGAAGCAAAAATCGACTTGGCCACCCTAGGAAAAACATAGCCACCCCGCCACTGCTTGCAATGAAAATAAGTGGCAAAACAAAACTGCTGTATACAATACCTATTTGCTGCTTTTCCGTAGGTGAGAAGCCAATCTACCAATTCATGCCCAACAAAACAGTTTGTGTACGTCTTCAGTCGAAATCTGTGACTTTGCAACTCCAGTTTTGATCCTGTATCAGAAATTTGGCGCCAGAGATCTCGCAAAAAATCCTTTAGCGAAAAATAGAGAAAATAACATGAGCAGAGAATATTCTATTAAGTGTCACAACAAAACCATAAGCACTTCTTCAAAAACCAGATGCACTGTTTTAATACAAAACCATTGATGCAGCACTCCAAACTCTGCGATTCTTTTTCTTTGTGCTAATACTTTATCAATGATTAATGAAAAAACTGGTTTGCAATCTAAACCAGCGATAGCGTTTTCGAAATCAAGTATCTTTAGAAAAAAACATGACTGTTAATAAACATGATCCTTTGAAAACTTTTTCAGATTGATTAACTTCACATCTAAATCAGAGCAAAACGTTGACAAAAGAAAGGCACCTGTTTGATATCATTGGCCTCTTTCGGAGTAACACCAAAAGCGTCAAAAGGATTCCTAGCTACAGAGGTTTGCGTTCTCAGCTCCCTTTCAATTATCCCAGGCAGACTATTCGAGCTTCCCATTCTCCTGATGCCAGAATCATCTCTGGTATGATAGCTTGATAAACTTGTCCTTGAGGATGTCAATGAGTTCCCAACACCACCAAAGGGCTCACTGTTGTTTACATCATCAAAGCATACTTTGATATCTGCTTTTAGCGCTTCTAAACTTTTATCAAGGTCATCAACAACATATGCTTTCACGATTTTATAGCAGTAGTTGCAGACTCTTATGTTTCCTAAAATAAGATCACAGACGTGTAAACAAAACAATGTTATAATGACTGTACCTAACAGGATGCTCTTGAAGACAAATTTTAGATCTAGAACCGGTTGGAACTTTAGCTATCGTGGCACTGCGAAGTAAATTATGGTATGATATAAATTCTTTGCATTACGCTAGGAGATGTACTCCGCTATGATGCAGACTTGATATGCTTGCATGCTAAATTGTGTATGCTTTCCCTTTACTCCTAAAGTACAGTCTGTAAGTTGCTCCACCAGCCCACGCATCTTCCAGAACGCCAGTCATGAACATTCCTGTCATAGAAATTCTCATGGCTTCTGGAATTAGCGCCTGAAAGTCGTTTAAAAGAAAGGTTTAAGAGTGATTGGCATGGGATAGATCCACCCACATTATACCTAATCACGCTTAAGATATTTCATATCTAATACAACGTGGACAGATGATTGTTCCAATATGCGAAGTGCATCGTACTGGATAACTGCCGCATAATACAGTCCTTTCTGATGCATTTTCAAATTCATCTACTTTTATCTCATGCGAATTTTGGAACATATAGGCCTGTTTAACTTAGGATTAAATCAAATGAGCCAAAAGATGTTTGGATATCAAAAATTGAAAGTCAGGTAATGATACCTACAAAACATCTTTTAAACAATATATATCATTTAAAGATTCTAGTTTTGCTTTCTTTACTGCTTTCAAATGTCTCTGGGTATATCTTCGCATACAGATATTTAATTATCATCAGATCAATCCACTCTCAGATTCACATTCACATAATTCAGATAACCAATTTTCACCAAACAGCTTATTACAATTGTGTGATTTTGTCAACAATTTAGACTCATTATGTCAAATTAGAATCAACAACATTGTTATTTCTACTTATTCATCTCAGAGCCACTAGAATTTTAAATCTGAATTTCTATCATACCACCAAATCCCATTGTCTGTCCTGGTACTTCCTGGCTGCAACATCTGCTGCAAAATATCTGTCCACACACTCTGCAATGATGCCTTCTTCTAAATGTATTGAATTTCCCTCCACATTCATAGCACTCTTTGCAATGCTCATCGGGCATCCAGTATTGTTTGAAATCATGCTTAAAATTTACAGAAGCCTAAAAGAGATATATATATATATATTTATATGTTATGTCATCAGATTTGCCAAGCCATATATATTAAATGGGAGAAAGAAGCAAAAATAAAAGTGCAATAGCACATGTTATTCAAATACAAAAACGTTGCATGAAAAAACAACAAGCAACAAAAAATAAACAATAAATCACATCATTCAATATTTTGTACCAAAAAAGAGCAGAAATTATCACAACAGAATATTATTATCTTTTACTTATTTTTTGTCTTTTTAGCAATTGCAAATTTGATTTATTTCATACAATTTTCTAACTAGCTTAAGGTTCTACTTTGGCATACAACATGATATTTAACACTGTTTTTTAAGCTCTTAAATCAGTAGTGTACTTGAAATTTCTATTTTAAAAAAAACAGATGCTGCTTATTTCTGCAAAATAAACTATACTTCTTTGCATTCTGGAATAATCCTGACTTATTTGCCTTTCCTTCTACTACATATACATAGCTACACAATAATTCATACATTATAACCCAAATGCTAGCAATACCTCATTTGATTTCTTGTCAACTGCTAAAGCACTGAGCCTGCGAAGGATTGTCTTAACATTCCTGTACTTTCCTTTCTCTTTTCTAGGCAAATTCGGTGAGCTGTTTTCTGATCTACATTTCCCATAATTTGTTGGATCAAGATTCGCAGGGACATTTAATGAATTATCTTTAGGGGCATGACCAACTTTCTCAACATCTCTTGCTAAATTTGCTTGGTTCCTTTGATGGCTTGACTCTGCTGCATCATTCTGGTTTTCTTTTGCTGGTTCTTCTGCAACTGTCTGCTCAAACAGACTTTTCTTTCCTCTCTTCCAAGGTAAGTCAAAGAGCCGTGAGAATGAAAATCCAGATGTTATACTTTTTACATCTGGGCTAAGTGGATGGAATGACGTGTAGGATGAGTCTACCTTATCTCCACTCATTTCAAAGCTGTTGAAAAATTGATACAAAGATAGGTATTAAATTGCAAATCTTTTAAACTTCATAAAACTGAAACACAAAATATTTGTAAAGGAGCAAAACATCAACAAGAAAAATCCATTTACAACCAAACAACCAAATTAAATGCTTGGCTCTTGTTCCATCCGAGCTACATCTCAAATTGCATTCAATTCAATTCGACTCATGTTATTCACAGAAATACATCTAATATGCAAGGTTCTTGCAAAAATATTTATCATACTGTAGACTTTTGCAACTAGCCTCCTAGGGGGCTATCAAAAGTATGGTTCTTTTGTGTTAATTCAAAAAAACGCCATAAGGCAACCTTAGATGGCAAAAATTGACAAATCCAGGGGGGGCCAATTTGAACATTTACAGTAGCAAGGCTTATTTAAGGGGGGGAGTTATTGACAATTTGTAGTTCAAGGATGATTTTCTGACAAATATAGGTTGCAAATATAGATTAAAACTTATTGATTTAAAGCAAGATTATCTTCATCAAACCTGGGAATAATGGAAATATTTTTTCATACAGTAGAGCACATTTTGCTAGAAATAATAAGGATCTGGTTTGTCACATCAGTTGTTAGTATGTTGGGGTCTGTATTAGATAAATTTGTGTTTATGTATATTAAATTGAATTGTCTGAGCTAAAAAGCTGATGTGAAATGTTGATTGGTGGATATTTCCTTCCAAGTTTGATTTCTCCAAACCCTGAATTAAATCCTTCAGTGTTTTCAGTTTTTCTGTTTTGCACATACAATTCTGATAGCCTTCTTAACCCAAGCAAGCCAGTGGCAAACTACCTCTGAGTAACAGAGAGGTTTGTAATTTTAATATAAGACACTTGAGTTGAAAATTTTTCATCATTATTATTATCATTAGTACAAGACTATCTTCTTCATTTTTTTGGCCTGCTTAAGGAAAAGGTTTGAAGAATCTGGTCCACTCTCCAAAAAGGTTGCCCACCCCTGCAGCAAATAGAATCCTAAAGTACTGTTTTGGTAAAATATACTTAATTTTTGTGGAACAAAGATGCAAAGTTTACAGTTTCAATTGTAAGCAATATTTGTTTGTAAATTATTTTTTGGAGATAACCCCTAAATTATGTTTTGGAGATAACCATTTGGCTCAAATTTGATGGTATCTTGTGTGTCCTGTACATACAGCAACAAAATAATGGGTCCTTACATAACTCCTGTGGCATGCAAATTTGTCAAGCCATGTAAAAAAACCTGTTTTCTATAACCTAGATACCTTTCCAACCAATTACACATTTGGTTGTGAATTGTTTTAGCTGTGCGAGCAGAAAAGAATGATCTATAGTCTCAATGACTTGAAATATCCAAATAATACCACCACAAATCTTCCAGTTATAAAGGCTTAAGAATAAGTCTTTTTCAAGAGATCTAAGAGTGCCTGTGTTATGGAATGTTTCCCTAGGACTCCAGACAGTAATCTATAAAGCATTTTGTGCTTTTGTACAAATCAAATTTGTATCTCCTGTTGTATGCAGTTTTTAAGAAATGGCTCTGAAATGGAATGAAATGCAAGATGGAAATCGTCAGGCAAACATCAGGTTTGTGAAGAAATTCTAAAAAGGTGCTTGCTTCAAATATTCCACTATTCATTATCTGCTGACATAGCTTTCGTGGTTTCAGAGGCAATTTTCCCCGAAAGGCAAGCTTCGCAAAAAACACAGTTTGTACAAGCTGAGATTCTCCAGGAGCAGTTAAAATGAAGCAATAACTCTGCAACAAAGACATCATCTTTGTTTGATGCTTCTGAAATGGGTTGCCTATCAACAATCGTTTCAGAAGAACTTTTAAATACGAATATTTCTTTGAAAAACAAGCTTGAGCATGCATGACTTTGCATACTGTCTTCACAAACGAGGAAGAACGTTTCCTCAAATAAACGCTCAATACCTTTTGCAAACTAGATTTAGAAAAAAAGCAAAACTTACAAAATAAACCCAGTCTTTTCCTAATGAATTGTGCATTCTATTGGGTGTTGTGCTTCCAAATTTTTTCTTCCTTGCTCTCTTCAAACCTAGGCCGATACTGACGGTAAGTACTTCATGTATTCTTGATTTGTCCTTCGACCTCGAAGTTGCGCAAACAACACCAGCCCATTGCCCCAGCCAGTGATGACGTCATAGAAATCGAATCTTTTGACCGCATGAGCAGAAAGAACATAATAAAATACTTCTAAATGTGCAAAATTACTTCCTAAAAACTGCTACACATTCTCTGAAATAAGATACTTCATCCTAATTAGACCAATTTCATCCCAAATAGAGTTCTAAAGTGTGACATCACCAAAAACCATTTTTAAATTTTTTAAATTTTAACCACACAACATAAAATATCACAGTGAAATACTTCCAAATATGCAAAACTGGCCAAATATGTCCAAAACCCGTTGAGATATTGCCAATGAAAGATTTGAAGTTTGCTAACGAATCACTGTTATTTTCGGTCCGTTCATAAAGGTATGAACAGAGACTAAAATACAGAGGTTTGATGGGGAAAAAGCCAGTACACATGTGGCCATATCTCAGCCAATTCGTAACACATTTGACTGATTGGGCATATTGAGAGGTATTTCATGATGCTCTTTCAGGCTATGGAATCCAAATTCAAAAATTCTATAAAGTATATTTTTGTGACGTCATCACTTTAGAACTCCTGCACGAAAAACCAATCGTAACCCAAGTATCAGGACACTGGGCTCGAAAACCTTTTTGGTTCTCTCAGTTTCCTGGGCAACTTACTAAGAATTGTATTATATAGAGCATACTGTATCCACCAATCTTTAACTTTGTATCTTTTATTATTATATCTTTGGTTAACTTGTATTCGATAAATTGTAAATATGTTGCTAAATAACATGAATTTGAATTTAATATCTTAATGCCAAAGTGTTATTTAAAGAGCTACCATTTAGAATAGATAGATAAATAACACACAATGCAAGGAAATAGCAACAAGATAGATATATATCTTTGTAATCTTGTAATTGTACATGTTATCTTCGTAATCTATGTAATTCCTTAACTTGTTATATTCCTTATATGCCAATTAACAGTTGAAACATTAACGTGGAGCGAAGAGTATCAAATATACCATAGACTTTCAACGATTTTCAATATATGCCACCATCAAGTTTGACGAGTAAGCACTAAAAATGCAAAATTTGCCGAGTAAAAAGCCGATTCACAACTCTTGAAGGGAAGTGACCCCCCCCCCCCACATCTCACATAGCACCCTGTTCAACGATAGCCTTTGGATTCAACGCCATGCAGATTATTCATTCCTGCAAGTGCTTATTTGCACTCTCTCCTCCTCCTCTCCGTCTTCCTCCGCAATAACAGTAGCGGCTCTTATAGGTTGATATCAATATGCTCAAAGTCTGCATATGTTTACGTTTTGAGAACATTCGTTGCAAGAAAACATTTACCCTGTCAGATCAGCGGTTCAAAGTGAATCAACGACCCACACAATTCAGGTCCATCTCTAACAATTGTAGCAAAAGCATTCTATGGCTCAAGAAGCTTATATCAAAGCATCTCTTCATGAAATTCGGTAAACAACAACAAATTGAAGAAATTTTGAGTCATGTGTCTTCACTAGCTAATAAAATAATTCTATACAATATATTTTACATACATCTGACAAATGTATCCACACGATAAACTAGGCACGTTTGGCATTGCACAACGATTGTTGCATTTGCTTAATGTTTGAGCTTAAATTAGCTAAATTAGTTCGGAATTCTTGACTATCACATGTGAGTGTTGAAATCTGGTCGTCAAAATTACCATTTGGTTCAAATTCACTGTAGAAACTTTCAAATTTCACCGAAGATGTTGATGTTGTTGTTAGATCAGAGATAGTGGTGCTGGATAGAAAGTCACTCTCTTGGTCTGAATAAGGGCGTGTATATCGTCGAGAATCCCTTTCTTGCGTAGTCAAATCTTGCGTAGGCTTCATATTAGAAATTTGATGTGATACGGTCTCTGGCTTGTATGGATCGTCAGGCGTGAGTTGGTAGGCTTTTCTGTTAGTTGAAACGTTTGACGTTGCACCAGTGTGGCCACGGTGTCGAACTAAATTGTTTGGTTTAGAATCTCTTACAACTGGTCGAGAATCTTTGAAATTTACATCCTGTAGCAGCCTCTCCACAGAGTTACGAAGATCTCTGACGAAAGGAGATAAAACAAATGCATTGATGAACAAGAAAAAACCTAAAATGGTCAATGAATAAAGAACGAAATACGCTTAGTAGATCCCAAAAAGCCTATCATGAAATTTTAGCACGTGACCGTTAAAGCTGCCCAGTCAGTGCCGCTCACCATAGAAAATACTACCAATGGAGTCAAAGGGGGGGGGGGAATAAACTCCATTGCATTTGTATAACAGTTTGCCATTATAGTTCTGGGACAATCGTAGTTTTATAGTGAATTATACCCAATGGCAGAATCATAAATTTTGGTTCCTGTTCTAGGTCTGCAAGACAGAAGATTCTCTAAGAGGGAGGGGGGGGGGGTTCTAAGGGGGAAAATATTGTTTCTTTTATTCGAAGAAACATGTAGCTTTATTCTAAAGATTGGGGATGTCATAAAACAACATTCTTTACACAAAGAGGGAGCTCAAGAGTTAAAAGGTAGTTAGAAAGTAGTCAAGGCTAACCTGTTTAATTCTGTCAGTCGAACCACTTCAGCCTCTGATTGTGTTAAGGAAACTTTTAAAATTTTGTTCTCTTTTTCCTTGGCTTGCAATGACAATGAAAATGATTCCAGTCTGTTTCTTGCAAAGTCATTCTCTAAAGATAAAAAACTCAGAAGATTTAACAAAAGACGAACCATTATTTTTAGTTTGGAGAGATATGTTTCTAAAAAATGTTTAGACAAAACTGACTGGAATTTAGAAGAAAAGTTAACAGATGATTATTTAATAAAACGCTGCCATTTTTAATATAATTCAAGATCTACTACAATCTTCGTTGGCCAAAGAAAAAAGACAATAGATAAGAAATAAAGAAATCAATCAGCTCACATGATTAAGCAGAGAAGTTGCGTGTTGGTTTAGAATATACCGCAAGGGAGATAATTAATATGTTTTATAAGTAAAGGAACACAACAAATTAAACAAGGAAGGCAGAATGAGAAGAAAAGACAGAAATTTAACAACTGTTCACCTGTGTAGACAGATGTTTTTTCCTTTTGCCAAAGCTGCTTCTGCCTCACTATTTCAGCATCCTGCAATTAAAAATTAACCTGTTAAACCTGATACATTTCAACCCATTGATGGTAATCACAACAGGAAGTAAAAACTGGATTTAGTCAACAGGCACAAACATATCTGGGCAGTTATCAAAATTGAAAAAACCTTTGATGACACACCTTTACAGATATTCTTTCCACAAGCTTCAAATTTTCTTGCTTCAAATCTTCTGCATTCTACAAAAATAAATAATTACTTAGATACAAGATTAGACTACCCTTTCGTCATGGGCTGAAAAGTTGTACAAACTTTTTAACTTTATCAACCTACCTTGGTTAGGCCTGAAATGCGTTCCATAAGTAGTTTTCTTGTTGATTCATCTTGTTGCATCTGGTGTCTCAGATTTTCTATTTGGGACTGATCTGAAACGAAAATTTAAAGATATCGGAAAACATAAAATAGCAAAAAGATCACAATAGAATAATTCAATAAAAAATAACTTTGAAACCAGTGAAATAATAACCTCATTCACGTTTTTGTATCTAGACCCCCTGTTGGAAGTTTTTATTTCCTCTAATTTTCATAGTTGAAAATAAATATCATTCATTGCGCGTTGGTACATTAAAGGACTTCGGAAATTATAGAAACACTTTCCTAAAAAACATTAACTTGTGCTTACCAAGAGTATGTTTTCTTGCATGTTTCAGTGAATCTTGCAGCTCCTGAACGTTAATTTCAAAATCCCTTATCCTTTGATTAGCAATTCGAAGTTGCCTGAAAAAAGAAAAGGCAGTTTGAATGCAGTGAAAAGTGTTATCAATAAGCTAACCAAATACAAGGAAGAAAATTCATGAAAAGATACTTAAGTACAATCGGATGTAAAGGTTTTCTGCATAGGAAAAATCACTTAGAGTTATATAAAGTACATAAAGTATTGTAAATAAATATCTTCAGATGAAAAAATATACGAATAAACTGTCGAGATAGGCCAAACTAATTAATTAGAACAAATTGACTTAAAACAGCTTGTGCTTTCTGAAGGTATTGCATACATAACAAAAAAATTACTTTCGTTCTTTGCAAGTGTACAGTACGTCAACTTGTATGTGTCATATCCTTTATCGAAACAATAGTATAAATCTTATCAAAAGTACCTTCTTAGGTCGCTGTTCTCCACTCTCAAAGGCTGTACAGCAAGGCTAATTTCAGTTTGCAAATTCGGATCAAGATTGTTGATAAGGAATGGCAAAAGACCAATCATGTGATCGATTTCGTTCAACAATCTACTTTCTTCGCTGTTTACTAGTTAAAATAAAAGCAAACAAAAATTGTTATTAAGACTAGGAATTCTAATGACAGTTGAAAGATAAAAAAGCAGAGAATCATGACCACAACAATTATTAAGAAGGATATCTTTATAGTCCAGTCTAAGGTCCTACGTTGTACTAAGGCAAGGTTTTCATTTAGGCTTGGTTTGAAGATTATCTGTGATAACACTTTATCGATCCCCGGCAAGTTTCAGCTAGGTTCGCAATAATAGTATAATTATCATCAACAAATCAAGAAACAACGTTCGCTTAAAAGATGAAAAATCAGCACTTACTTCTGTCTGACAGGAGGCTAGTAAGCTCTTTAAAAAGATAGCTCAGGGCTGTTATCTGGGTAGCTGCATAGCCAGGTTTAATTCCATGCAATTCGATCCCTGTTGAATGGGGCTTTAGTTTCATATCATCTGAGTTTTTCATCACGCTTAACTGACTAACAGCCTCTAGCAACGGTCTTTTAGCTGTATCATTCGGACTTTGATAAAACTGCTTCTCTGACTTTCTATCTTGATCTTCCCTTTCTGCCGTGGGTGTTTCTTTAGTCGATACTGGATCAACCTTCCTATCCTTCTGTTTATTCCTGATCAAATCTTTATTTCCTTGAGAGTCATTTTCACATCGCTTCTTCTTTTTTTTTCCTTTGTCATTTTTGGCAATACCTTCTCTGCCTTCAACAGTTTGTGCAACATGAAAACCTTCTGTGTCCACAACTGGATCAGCATTTAATACCTCAGCGCCATCAGATCCGGACCTTTCACTTTTGAACAATAATCCCCTCTTCGTCCCCTTTCTGTCCTCGACCAACCCAGTTTCACTGACATTGTTTTTGTCATCGTTTTTTTCAAATCTCACTGTCTTTACACGGGTTTGTTTTTCTGTTTGCTTGCTCGCCAATTCTTCAGTTCTCTTTTTCTCTTTTTCTTCAAAGTCTTTATTTTCATCATCATCATCATATCCATCACTTTGACTGGATGTATCAGGGTCATCCCCCGAGGCACTGTCAGTATAAGACTCCACTTCGATCTTTTCTAAAGAATCTTTTTCGCATTCAAAACTCCCAGCTGTTAAAGTAGCGTCTTCTTCGTCGTGCGAATGCGAACTCGAAGTGTCAGAATCCTCAACTGAGGTAGAATCTAGTGACGGATTTTTAAAATATTCTACTAACGGTGCCTTTTCAGACCACTGAACAGCACGCTGTTCGCCTGCCTGGTTGTCTACCCCATTGTTTAGCAATTTATTTACCTCCATGGCTGTTGCTGAACGATTGCTGGCCGTGAAACTCCCTAAGCGTTTATGCTTATGTTCAGTGATTTGATTTGAAGTATCTTTCTCCTCTGAAGCTGAAATTTTAGCAGGAAATGACAATTTTTCGGAAATTCCACTGATTGTTTTCTCCAGTTCTTTGAAAACGATGCTAGATGACAAATCCTTAGTGCTGTTTGATTTAGGAGTAGTCAAATTAGAATAAAACAGAGCCTCCGGTACTCTTTGAATTATATCTTGATGAGATGACGATAAGTTTGGAGCAGTTGTATCCATAGGCAATGTAACAGAATGATTGTTTGGAGATAGCATATGATGCTTCAGCAGCTGAGAGTATTGATCCTAAAGAATAATATAGATTGCATCTCAGTTACAATGCCTTTTCAGCAACTTAAATATTTGTCAGAAGCAACATTTGTCAGAAAGTCAAAAAATAGCATATAATTCAGAATGTTTAATGATATGTAAGGAAACGACTCAAAAAAGGAATGAAATCAATAGCAATTTGGCAGACATGGAAAAAGCTATTTTCCATCATTCTTGAGGAAGATATTCTTGAAGGTAAACATACTTGAAGAAGACTTTTCTCCATTTCTATTTTGGCAAGTTCTTCCTTCAGCTCATTTTCTCTTTTCTTTTTAGACTTTGGCACCTTTTTGCCAGTTGTTCTTGGAGTTGATGTCACCATGGTTGAAGCTTTTGCATCTTGAGCTAAGGGTCGTTGTAAAAAGATTAGTCTTACAATTGTCACAAATAAAATAACAAATAACCAGCAATGAAATGCATGGCCTGAATATCAAAACAGCAATATAATCAGGGTATAAACAGCAATTAGGTCATTCATAGGTAGCTGAAAAATACTGGCACAATACTAAGTCTATCGTGATAATTAATGTCAACGCCTAAGGCATCTTACCTGCAGCTGATCGCTTCGGTCTTTCAATGGCATTTGGCAAAACAATTTTCACTACTTTCTTCTTGTCTCTTCTGCTCATCGTGTTTGGTTTCACTTCAGCATCAAAAACTTTTGGCTTTGTTTTTGTACCTTCAGATAACACCAAGAAATTGTAAAAGTAACAGCAAAAAATTGCTAGATGATTATGTTAGCAGCTTTCAATACATCCAATCTATTTTCAGAACATTGAAAATTTTTTTTAATGCTTCTATGGATGTAAGATACGAATGTAAAATACGATTATAGATTGACTACAAACCTAAACTGCCTCGGTCATTTCAATTCATTCCATTCTCGTTTTTCAAAATTTTCTTTAAAATATTCGTTTTAAAAAATATTCGCATTTATGTATAGCCAGGTGATCTCAAAGCTGTGCATTACTGTCCATTTCTACGTGAAAATGAAGTAGTGTGGGTAGGGCTAAATATGTCCGAGTTTTTATAAATTTTTGGGATTCCAAATTTTCCTCAGTTTGCTTATGAAAAATTCCATATAAATAGGTTAGCAACACGTTAGGGCCATCGTTGGACGATGGGGACTTAGTCCAACTTTGTCAAAAAAATGTCGATGCTTTTGGATAATGCTTTAGCAGTTTGGCTACACGGTAAAACAAATAATGTGCAGACAATGGTAGTTAGAAAAATGCTGTCGAATTGTTGATTGATAGCCTTCTTTCAGGCAAATTTGGACGAAGTGTTGCGCTTGTTTGGCAACCGGCGAATTGAAGAGCATACAACAATGTCAGCAAGGACATGAAACAAATCTGACTTTTTATCATAACTAAATCGGCTTGGCCAGGGTGTAAAAAGAACATATTGTGCAATCTTGAAGATTTTAAGCTATACGAAAAATTTAAACTATTCTCTAAATAATAGCATGTTAGAGAACTGATAGAAATTGAAACCAATACAATTTCAAAGCTTGTAATAAAATTGGGGCAAGTATTCAAATTTTGATGATCTTTAAAAATGTCAATCTCAAAACGGACAAGTGCAGCAAATTCCCTTCATAGGAGGATTTCCTTATTACAAGTTTGTAAAGTAAAAACAAAACAAACCCTTATCATTCATTATATTATTCAGCAATGATGCACATCTATTCAACTTTTTATTCATTGAATAAACCTGATAACAAGAAACAAATAATTACATAGGACATGCCAAATCTAAAATTCAAATCTTGGCATTGATTACAATGCAATAGAAGGGGATTTGATAAGTTTTTTAAAGATGAATCAAGAGCATTATACCTTAGTTAGAAAAAAAAAATTCAAATTGAAAAGACGATAAGGGAATATATTAAAATGAGAGAACTTCATCACTATGATGTAAACGAAAAGAGCTCATTTATTGGCTACAGGTATGTATCAAGAGTATCTTAAGTAGCAACCAATTAAATAAGAAAATGGAAATAAAAATTCAGGAAGTCAATCGAGCCTGATCTCCAGAGAAGCCAATTGAAATTTTCAATTTACATAATTCAATGTGCATAAGATTTTATTTCTATATAAAAAACTAATTAGCTAATACCGGATCAGCATCCGAATCAGATGAATTGTAAAACAGATATGTCGCTGTCTTTTTGTGATTGTTCTCTGTTACTTTTCCTCCTTGAATCCTTTCAAAAACATGATTAATAAATTAGAAATGAAAGGAAATTTACAAATTAAAATAGCAGCATTGTAGCAACAAAGTAAAATAAGAATCAGAGCATGTGCTATTCTTCACACAGCTTAGCATTAATCAAATCAACTTTTAGATTATAATTTTCCTTGAGGCATACTTGATTCTGTGTTTCCTTTTTTAATACCTTAGTAAACATGCCACATGATAAAAAGAGTTTGAAAAACTGATACACACCTTTTTTGGGCTCCATCTTCATTTGTTGCTAAGCCTCTTGTAATCAAGGACTGTGTTGAGGGCTGAATAAAAAGTGAGAATCTTTGATGATATTGTACCTATGACTGATGTTTAGCAGAAACTTTGGAACATTACTATTGACAAAAGCGTTGATTTTTGTTTTGATATGCATGCTAGAATGTGCTCCATTGTTTTTCATTCGACATTATACCGATTCACAGGGGGGGGGGGGGGGTCAAATTTTTCTGGTAGTAGTTCTTTGAACAGCTCAAAAACAATCAAATCAAGAGTACATTTTTGCATAATGATGACAGGGGATTTTGCTCCCGCAGGCTAAATGTTTGTCCAGTAGGGAAGAGGAAACACCTTCAAACACCCCTACTCAAGGCCTCTCAAGAAAATTGAAAAGTCATGCTTTTGGGTTTTTACAATCGAAACATATTTTTAAAGCAAACCATAGCTATTGATATAAACATCAATTTAGTGCACTCCTTCTTCCCTACATAACAACTGTTTAACAAATATTCTGCTATACATAGGCTTTGTTCAGGCATCTCTACAAATCCTTGGAAATTCCTTGTATACATTGTTACACAATATGTATTTTAAGATTACTTTTGGACATGGTCTTCTGCCTGTTTTAGGCAAAGTCAAAGTGTGTGGTAACCCTCTTGAAGAAAAGTTGAAAAGTGGAGAAAATATTTGAAACAATCAACAGTACTATAGATTATGATTTATTAACGGATTAGAAGGCAATTAAAAATCTTTAGTCTGTCATTTGAATTATAATTGAATCCTTGCAGTGCCTCTGCTACTGCGTCAATGCTGTACAAAACAGCTGGAAGAGATATCCCCCAAAAGAGCCCTTGAATTTTAAAGGCTTTTTCTAGGGTAACTTTGATAACAAACTTCAAAAACATTTTCAGCAAGACAAAAACTGGAAAAACTGGTTGGTTGTAACTAAAATCTATGTTAAAACTAACTATTTTTCTCATGTTTATTTATTATGAGCAACTGAAGCTAACTGTATGGGTGTAGCAGAAAATCTCGTCAAAAGGATAAAACTAAGAACCACAAGGAAAACTGGTTTTAGGGTAATTCAAAGAATCACAAAGTTTAAAGTAGATATTCCTAAGACTTTTGTAAAAAATGAAACATGTAGAATTATGCATTCAGATCAACATGGAAACAATATTAATATTTTGCAACCCATGGAAAACTGGAAAAAAGAATGGCTTAAAGAAAATGTTAGAAGGACCTGGCCCACTCTCCAAAATGGTTGCCCACCTCTGGCATAAAGTGTTTGTTACTTTGTTTGTTAGCATTTGCAAAAAACAAAAGCGCAATAATTCTATTAAAAAAATATCTGTATTCAGAAGCACAAGAAAGACCAGGAAAAATGGTCAATCAGTTGTTTATAGCTGAAAAGGGTAGAATTCGGATCTCTTGCTTGTTTCCTTTTTTCTACTTGTTTGTTAAATAAGATCTAAACTGAAATGACTGCACATACAAAATAACTTCAAAGCATCTGAATAAATATATTTATTTAAATATAGCATAGAATTGGAGAAAATAAAACCAAAAGAGTGAGTCAATCACGAAACAGGATTGCAGAGATTAAACATGTAGTTTTATTTTCTCCAACTCTATGCTATTTTACGCTCTACGTGCATATGTTTTGTGAGCACTGTGTTAATTATTTAGATATCTAAATCAATTTACTTTATCAACGAGCGCTCCTAAAATAGGTAACCATAATGTGACCGACTAAAATACAAGTCTCTTAAAATATTCATAATCAGAACAAACCTTTGATGCGACAGAATAAGCAGGAGTCTTCGATCTTTTTATAGTTGGTTTGTTCATTTTTGATTTAAATTTCTTGTTTACCGCCAAGAATTAAACTCAGCAGCAACAACGAATGAAACAAAATCTCCGCTGGAAGACGAGGCTCTGACACGTCGAATGGAAAACACAGGGAGACTGAGTTGAATTCATTATGGGCCTAAGGGAAGTGTGAGATCAAGACAAATTCATAAACCTACAGAAAATGGATAGTGTTCTTCAAGTAAGCAACATTCATGCTAATAAAAATGAAAAGGGGTATCCTTATATTTAATCAATTTATTTGAAATAGAATACGATTCGGTTTTATTACGCCTTCTTTGTGAAAGCTTCGCTTAAACTTCTGTTACATTTATGTTATGTTTGTTATTAAATTAATTTGATTTTAGCCTATCGCAGAGCTGTATAAAACTGTAGAATTAAGTAAACCTTTGTTATAACAGAATTTGGAGATGTTGAGGAAAATTAGAAATCAAGTAAACTTAAATACTATTTCTTTCCTTTCTTAGAGCGGTAAAAAACTTGCTACCAAATTGAATGCACAATTGCTCTTATAGTTATATAATATTAGACACTTTTGTTTTAGGAGGCATCCTTATACACTGTCAAGGGGGTAGCCATTCTAGATAATGATGGAGAAAGGATCTTAGCCAAGGTGAGAAATTGGTTTTCCAGGCTGGAAAACTTGCCTATGCTCGCAGCGACGCTAGACTTCTTGCAATCGCACCTCTAGTGACCCAAAATATCAAAAAATTTATATATCATACTATAGTAATGTATATATGGGCAGTGTTGCTCGCAGCTCAAATGCCTCCGCTCGCAGGTCTCAGCTGATAATATGCTGTTGGTGGCATTGACACGTCCGCAAAATCATACATGTTTTCCAACCTGAGTGGTTTCAGGCGAAAAGAACCAGAATCACCTAGCAACACACCACCTCTTCTTCCTTACTAACTTTGATGTGCTTAACAAGGATCGTCAAACACCATCTCAAGATGGCACACTTAATCTAAATGATTTTTACACAAGTAAATACCAGGGGCGTACTGAGGTAGGAGGTGTTTTTGAGGAACCCACCGATAATGTTGGGCTTGGCGGTAAATTTCCAGATTAGGCTCAATTTCATAAAATTATCTGATATCTAGGTCTGATATAATAGGTCTGATATTATTATGCTAAGTTTCCTTAATTGAAACACTGTATTGCGGAGGGTGGTCTAAGCAGCTGAAGAATTTCAGGTAATTTTTTTAAAGCAGGCAAATTCGTAGTAAACCGAAACAAGTCCTGCATAAAATGGCCTTGGGACCATTTTTTGAAGATAGCTTATGGGTATTGTCCAGGATCTTCTATGGCCTAGGGCATTGTTTTGGCTGTTTGGATGCATTTTCCAAACATCCCTAGAAAATCTTTTTTGCAATTTTTTTGCTGTGCTTCACCAATAATGACATCCTTAATTATCATTGTTGTGCAGTTTGATGATACAGTACCCCTGGGTACTAGACTCACTCTTATTTTATATATACAGGTGTTACAACGATACTCAAAAATACTGTTAGGTTTTACAAAGAATAACATACTCATTTTGAAAATTCTCATTTACATCCTGTCAGTGATTGACTGTCCCCTCTCCCCTCATTTGAAGGCCTTTTGGTTCATCAACAGATATATAGATATAGATCGGCCTGCTTCCGAACTCTTTTAATTTGCTGCATATTTCCGAAACTTTAAAGGAACATTTGAAGATGGCACAATAAGGGGTGCCATTTTGCCCCTTTGCCCCCTTTCTGTGATCTCTTTCCAGCACGCCACTGGTTTAGATCATTACAAAATTAATGCATTGTAGTATCAGCTGAACTATCTTTTTTACAGTATTTCGATGACACATTTGCATCCATTAAAGAACAAAGGGAATTTGAAAAGAATCTGTACAATAAAACTTCAAGGCAAAATGGTAAGTCCTTACTTTTGGCCAGATTTTACTCAACATTAACTAACTGGGGAAGCAAAATCATTTTACATCATGGTTAAGTTGCGTTCAAGTTATCCTGTAACAGGAATACTTCCAGATCTTGATACTCTTGAACTGAATGTAACTTGACCTTGGTAAATATTGAATCATCTTTTAATTACATTCTTTTTTATATAAAATACTACCATGTCTGGTCCCAGCTAAGTGTATGTGCAGGATATTGAGAAAATACCCTTGTAAAATAACTGTATTTGTTTATGATTCCGTTAAACTAATTCTTTTTGCTTACAATGCAGTAGCTTCTTTATTCAAAAGATTTGTGTCAAGGTGCCAATAATTTTGAATTTTCATCATACTACTATTTGCTTGTTTCATTAATTAATTTAAAGATTATTTTCAGCTTCTTAGAAAAGACTATTTAGACTGGTTTGCCCTGGTTTGATAAGCATGAAAGAACGTCACATTCTCAAGCTTTCACATACTTAGTAAGAGTATGGATAATAAGTGTTAGATCCAGAGAGAAAGTGAATAGCTAACAAAATCTCATCTATTACATTGAAAAAACTCAAGTTGAGATCTATAGATAAAACAATTTGGAGAAAGAAGGAAACAAAGAAGATAATATGTTGTAAGAAAATCCCTCTGATAAAAAGATAAATAGATAATGGTCATGATAAAAAGAGATTAAGAAAAGACATTTAATGGAATTTATGACTGTATTACCTTCTTTTGCATTCAAATTTTATAATTTTTTTTCAATAGTTTTACTTTTTTCAAACTTTTCATTTTACTATTTCTGTCAACTAATTTTAAACTTTTCATTTACTACTCTTCCAAATAAAGCCATGAATCCTAATAAAATGATATATTTCAAATTCCATTTCAGCTGAAATAATAATGTTGGATGGTTTCACAATTGTCTATAGAAGTAATGTGGATTTATATTTTTATGTGATGGGATCATCTCATGAAAATGAAGTAAGTAAAAGAGTCATAAGATTTTTACTCTTTATAATCCAGGTCTCTGAAAGACAAATATAGATATAACTGATAAATGTACAAATTACATCAACTATTTTTCTTAAAAAACTGTGCAAGAATTATCTTATTATTGTCATAATATTAGGAAACTGGTTTTAGTAAGTATTTTAGGCAAATGAAAATAATTTGTAGTAAATATTGTTTATGGCATTGCTTAGTTTTATGATAATTAATCACCTTCTTGCATTGCAGCTGATTCTTGCAAGTGTTTTGAATGCATTTTTTGATGCTGTGAATCAAATGCTAAAAAAGAATGTTGAGAAAAGATTTCTTTTGGATCATCTTGATGCTATCTACTTAGCAATTGATGAGCTAGTCGATGAAGGGTATGTGTGACTGTTCCTTTGCACCTCTGTGGCAGCATTAGCTCTAGCAATATTTATAGTTTATAGTAATATATAGTAAATAGATGTGGTAGTATACCTCAAGTGATTTCTAAAAAAATGATATTTTAGTAATGAAGGTGTGATATTCCTATCCATCCATTTTATTAGAAAGAAATTTATAATAGTTGTATAAGTTGTGTTATTTTATTTAGTTTTATGATTACAATTTTGAATGATTTTTGTTTAATGGGATTTTGTGTTAGTCCGTGTAGAAATTTGCAGTGAAACAATAATTGAACCAAAAATGTATTATTGCTAATGCTGAATTAACAAAGGCTTAAATTGCTCTTGCATAGTCTTGTTGCTTATTAGTGTGTTCCACAATCTAGAAACAAATTTCAACTTTACTTGTTAAAAAAGTTATTCAAGGTCTAGCAAATTAAAAAAAAATATTTTTTAACATGAAACTAAGATATAATTTTTCATGCAAGGTTACAGTAAATGTTTTGGACATGATATTTGGTTTTCTCTCCCTAAAAGCAAAACTATTAATGAAATCAGATTAAACTTTACATCATTTGATGCACAAGAATGTGGTGATTCCTACCATATCAAAATAATTGGCAAATATTGTAAAATAATACTTTCAAGGCAAATTTATTCCTTAAATGAGTGTACCAGCTTCAAAAGCTATTTTGTACCCTTGCATTTGAAGTAACAAAATCTCACTTATATCGGCAGAAAACACCTAGATCCTTAGCTACAAAAGTGTGTCTCAGACTTTTCAACTTCCTCCTCACCTTGAAACTATATCCTGTCAAAAATTTGGCAAACAATTTTTCTTCCCTCTCATAGCTGTATTCAGCTATAAAAGACAGACCAGAGCAAATACAAAAATTTTGAGACATACTTTGCTTACAAAAATGTTTATTAGTTTATTCAGCATAAAACTAGTAACTTTTCATTTAATGCTTACAGGGTTATCCTCGAAGCTGATTCAAACAACATTGTTCAAAGAGTTGCAATGAAAGTGAGTTCTTGATTCTTATAATTTTTATCACTATGTTTTACAAATTGGTTATGATCAGCCTTTTAGAAATTTTTATTCTCAGTTTAAAAGTTAAAGATGAATAAGCTTTTTCTTGAAAATGGCTTTGGAAAAAGCAAACATTTTACAACATATTAGCTGAAAGGTTTTTTGTCTGAAACTCCTCGGGGTATAAAACATCAGGATCAAATTAGGCCAATCAGCAAAACGCAAGAACAATACCGTTATAGTTGACCAATCAGTACTGTACCACCAAAAAACTGTTCACAAGCCTTTTCTTGTATTACAGATGGAAGTTGAAGTACCACTATCAGAGCAAACTGTTGCACAGGTAACAGAAATACCTTCAAATTTCACTTAACATTTTCTTACAGGCCCTGTTTATTCTTTGCAAGAATCATTGATCACTCAGCCAACCTTAAGTTTTTGGAGCCTCTTGAGTTCTAGAACTAGAATTTAATATTTTCAAGAAAAAATTAATTTCTCATTCTTTTCATTCCTTTCTAATATCGTTCTAACGCAAATACTCCCATGATTATTGTAAAATGACATTGTGTTTCGTTTTTCAGGTTATACAGACTGCAAAAGATCAACTGAAATGGTCCTTATTAAAATAAAAAACACTTTGTTCGTAATTATAATAATTTAGGCATATCAATAAGACAATACGACACCAGCCCTTTGTGAGCTGAGAAATCTGTGTGGAGATTCCTTGACTCAAAAATTAGCAGCTTTTAGCTGAGATTTACTCATAGAAAGAACATAAACTAAGTACAGTGGAACCTCCATTAACAGACACCTCTTGAAAACCGATACCTTCAACAATGAACAATGATCAAAGTGTTCATTAGATGGAGGCTCCACCACTGTTAAAGAATTATCAGGAAATCTCATAAAATGCAGTTTGTTATAAATAATCCCCTCCCCCTGAAGAATAATGTTTCCCCTCAAACATGACATAACCTGTCTTTAAGGTAGTAAGCTAGATGTTATGTACACACCAATCTGAAAACAAACAAAACTAGTGATGTAAATCCTTCTGAAGAATAGTGAGTGAATTCTATCAAGTGGGCATTCTAACATAGATCGATTTCTTTAATATTTGCTTAAAGTGGTCATTGTAAATTGTTTTTTCAGTACATCTATCTGATGCCATTGTTAAAATGAAAAAATTCCTGATATACTGAGGATATCCTTTAGTTCAAATTCTCTCTCATTCTCCTAAAAGTTTTTACTTTGTACCGTAATGATTGATACAATGACATTTTGTTTAGATGTTTGGACAGTTTAATTAAGATATTAAAGTATTGAGAGCAGTCCCAGTTTTGATTTCATAATCGCATAATAAACAAAGGAGGTGACAACATGCTAGATATGATGAAACAGAAAATGCAAGGGTATGGTTTCTGTGATATAATGTGGTACAGTATGGTATGGTACTGCATGGAAGGCTGTGATATTGAAGGGAATGGTATGACACAGGAAACAGTTTGGTACAGAACGGAAGGGTATGGTACTGATTGTATGGTAAGGTGTGGTATGGTAGCATATGGTGTGGTATGGTAGGGTAAGGTGTGGTATGGTAGGGTATGGTGTGGTATGGTAGGGTAAGGTGTGGTATGGTATGGTAAGGTGTGATATGGTAGGGTAAGGCGTGGTATGGTAGGGTAAGGTGTGGTATGGTAGGGTAAGGTGTGGTATGGTAGGGTAAGGTGTGGTATGGTAGGGTAAGGTGTGGTATGGTAGGGTAAGGTGTGGTATGGTAGGGTAAGGTGTGGTATGGTAGGGTAAGGTGTGGTATGGTAGGGTAAGGTGTAGTATGGTGGGGTAAGGTGTAGTATGGTAGGGTAAGGTGTGGTATGGTAGGGTAAGGTGTGGTATGGTAGGGTAAGGTGTGGTATGGTAGGGTAAGGTGTTGTATGGTAGGGTAAGGTGTAGTATGGTAGGGTAAGGTGTAGTATGGTAGGGTAAGGTGTGGTATGGTAGGGTAAGGTGTGGTATGGTAGGGTAAGGTGTGGTATGGTAGGGTAAGGTGTGGTATGGTAGGGTAAGGTGTGGTATGGTAGGGTAAGGTGTGGTATGGTAGGGTAAGGTGTGGTTTGGTAGGGTAAGGTGTGGTATGGTAGGGTAAGGTGTGGTATGGTATGGTAAGGTGTGATATGGTAGGGTAAGGTGTGGTATGGTAGGGTAAGGTGTGGTATGGTAGTATATGGTGTGGTATGGTAGGGTAAGGTGTGGTATGGTAGGGTAAGGTGTGGTATGGTAGGGTAAGGTGTGGTATGGTAGGGTAAGGTATGGTATGGTAAGGTGTGATATGGTAGGGTAAGGTGTGGTATGGTAGGGTAAGGTGTGGTATGGTAGGGTAAGGTGTGGTATGGTAGGGTAAGGTGTGGTATGGTAGGGTAAGGTGTGGTATGGTAGGGTAAGGTGTGGTATGGTAGGGTAAGGTGTGGTATGGTAGGGTAAGGTGTGGTATGGTAGGGTAAGGTGTGGTATGGTAGGGTAAGGTGTGGTATGGTAGGGTAAGGTGTGGTATGGTAGGGTTAGGTGTGGTATGGTAGGGTAAGGTGTGGTATGGTAGGGTAAGGTGTGGTATGGTAGGGTAAGGTGTGGTATGGTAGGGTAAGGTGTGGTATGGTAGGGTAAGGTGTGGTATGGTAGGGTAAGGTGTGGTATGGTAGGGTAAGGTGTGGTATGGTAGGGTAAGGTGTGGTATGGTAGGGTAAGGTGTGGTATGGTAGGGTAAGGTGTGGTATGGTAGGGTAAGGTGTGGTATGGTAGGGTAAGGTGTGGTATGGTAGGGTAAGGTGTGGTATGGTAGGGTAAGGTGTGGTATGGTAGGGTAGTATATTGTATGGTAAAGGTGTTGTACGATAGGATAGGGTGTGGTACGATAGGGTAAGGAATGGAATTGTAGAGTAAGGTATTGGGTAAGGTATGAAATTGTAGGGTAGGGCATGGACTTGTAGGGTAAGAGTAACATTTAGTAAATTTTAAATATCTGATAGACAAGCAATCAAAACATCTCCAGTCTTCAATGAAGTTGGCAATAGAATAAACAAAATAAAAGAGATTCAATTTCACTTCTAAACTGAAGATACAGATTAGACCTGGAAACCACAGTAACCAATTCTACTACATATTTAACCTTTCTTAAAGAAATTCAACAAACTATTG